>NC_030810.1:108938536-109239065 GCF_001704415.2 Capra hircus | reverse complement strand
TCATGGATGAGGGCATAGCAACACCCTCCAGTATTCTTGCCTGGAGAATCCCATGGACATAAGAGCCTGGTGAGTTACAGTCCAGAGGGTTGCAAAGAGTCAGACATGGCTGAGTAACTAAGCACTGCACACACAACTTTGGCATGCTTCAGCAGGCCCCTGAGGCACCTCAGGAAAAAAAAAAATTACTATTAAACTGACTAGAATTGTGAGTATGCTAAATTACACAGAAAACATTGTCAAATGAATGATGAGCCTCCTCAGATTATACTGTATGAATCAGTTCAGTTCAGTCACTCAGTCATGTCCGACTCTGCAACCCCATGAATCGTAGTACGCCAGGCCTCCCTGTCCATCACCAACTCCCGGAGTTCACTCAAACTCATGTCCATCGAGTCAGTGATGCCATCCAGCCATCTCATCCTCTATCGTCCCCTTCTCCTCCTGCCCACAATCCCTCCCAGCATCAGGGTCTTTTCAAATGAGTCAACTCTTCACATGAGGTGGCCAAAGTACTGGAGTTTCAGCTTTAGCATCAGTCCTTCCAAAGAACACCCAGGACTGATCTCCTTTAGAATGGACTGGTGGGATCTCCTTGCAGTCCAAGGGACTCTCGAGAGTCTTCTCCAACACCACAGTTCAAAAGCATCAATTCTTCGGCACTCAGCCTTCTTCACAGTCCAACTCTCACATCCATACATGACCACTGGAAAAACCATAGCCTTAACTAGACAGATCTTTGTTGGCAAACTAATGTCTCAGCTTTTGAATATGCTATCTAGGTTGGTCATAACTTTCCTTCCAAGGAGGAAGCATCTTTTAATTTCATGGCTGCAGTCACCATCTGCAGTGATTTTGGAGCCCCATAAAATAAAAGTCTGACACTGTTTCCACTGTTTTCCCCATCTATTTGCCATGAAGTAATGGGACCAGATGCCATGATCTTCGTTTTCTGAATGTTGAGCTTAAGCCATCTTTTTCACTCTCCTCTTTCACTTTCATCAAAAGGCTTTTTAGTTCCTTTTCACTTTCTGCCATAAGGGTGGTGTCATCTGCATATCTGAGGTTATTGAGATTTCTCCCAGCAATCTTGATTCCAGCTTGTGCTTCTTCCAACCCAGCGTTTCTCATGATGTACTCTGCATATAAGTTAAATAAGCAGGGTGATAATATACAGCCTTGATGTACTCTTTTTCCTATTTGGAACCAGTCTGTTGTTCCATGTCCAATTCTAACTGTTGCTTCCTGACCTACATATAGGTTTCTCAAGAGGCAGATCAGGTGGTCTGGTATTCCCATCTCTTTCAGAATTTTCCACAGTTTATTGTGAAACGTTAATATAGACAATCTAGAACTTTTATAAAGTTTCTGAAATGTGTATATGTCTTGGTATTATGTTTTACTTTTAGTTGTTATTTTAAAATTCTGTATGTATGTCACAACAACATGGATAAACTTCTTTGCCAAGAATCAGATCTTTAACCTTGCCTTTTTAAGAACTTTATCATTCATAGGAAGCAAAGGTGATACTTTGCAAAACTGCCACATCTTCAAGAAGAGTCATTGAAAGAGATTCCTGATAACTTTTAAAATATTATTGCTAAACTAGGTAAGATATTTTAAAAGTCTAATGGAAAAAGGGTTATTTTTTACATGAGGTGTATGAGAATCATATAATTAACAAATGTGCATCCAAGTCTTACTAGATTCCAGTCCCAGAGATGATTTTTTTCTTTCATTTTTTTAGACAAGGTAGATTCAATATCTACCCCTATAGAGTTTATATCTCAGTGAAGAAGGCAGATATTAGGCCTCATAAAGCAATATGATGAGAGTGACAATACTGACATTAATAATAATGCACAGTGTTTGCCAAGTGTTTTTGTCTTTCAGTTACTTTGCTTAGTGCTTTAAATGTGTGAATTCAATTTTCACAGCACCAACATGGATTGGGCCCTACTGGTCCTTAGTAGGGTAAGAGATATTTCCACGCTCACACAGGTAGTGGAGTAGGGATTTTAATTTTGTGCAGAACCAGAGCCCAGGCACTTCTTTGCACAATGTTAATATATAGGAGATCCTAAGTTTCATGGGGATTGGCAGTAGGATTACTTAACCCAGATTTAGGCTGGGATGACTTGAAATAATTTTGGAAGAAGTGAAATATAAAGAAAGACCTGGAGGTGAATAGAAATGCACTAAATGAAGGAAAAGGAGGAAATGGAGGGCAGGTATGATAAGGGTAGCCTGAGCTTAGTCTATTGGGGCAGAGAGATATGGGGGAATGCTTGACCGCAGAGCATTCTGGATAAGATGGCCAGGAGGAGAATAGAAAGATGTCCACACAGCACAAAGGGCCTATCTTCATGAGATAGGAAAGGGAGGAGGCACTGAGAATATAGGGAAAAGAATATGATTCAGAAGCTGGGAGAGCCTTAGGGTCAGCTCTCAAGTGTTTATTGTTGCCTCAGCCATGTTGTATTTTTACCTACTCTGTTTCAGTTTATTCTGACTCAACATAACAGATCAAACCAGACTAAAGTTATGGAATGAGGGATAAAATTTGGAGGAAGTGAATAATTACCTAATAACTGATTCTAGAAAGGTCTGCTGGGTCTGAACCCTACCCTTCTTGAAATGTTCTCTGCCTTGCCTTCCAGAACCCCATTAACTGTTGCTTCTTTTCCATTCTGCCCTGACCTTTCTTTGTCAGTTCTGTTTGCTGACCCTTCCTCTTCTGCTCAGCTATTTCCTGTCTGAGCTCCCTGTGGCTCCAAGGCCTACTTTTTCCCCACTCAGCATGCCCTGACTATCTCATCCTGTTCTAGAGGATCAGCTGTCATCTGTATTCTGACTCCATTCACGTTATTATCTAGAGTTCTCACTTTTCATCTAAGTTCCAGGGTCAGGTATTCAATTAAGCATCTCCATTTATATCTCACAGGAACCTCAAGTTCAACACTTTGAGGATTAAAACCACGTCTCTTCACCTATTCTGATGTACTCCTCCTCCACTGCTCCCGTTCTCTGTAGTGGGCCCATCATTCATTCACCTATGATCTTGAGCTAGAAATCAGTGAATGATGTGGCTCTTATGTCTTTTGAATGGGTTTACAGTAGACACGTCAAATTCATGGCTACCCAACATCTTTTAAACAATCCACATGTAGCAATTCACACCTTCCAACTCAGAAGTCAAACTCTCAAGATCTCTTGAAATCCAGTTGGATACATGTGGCATAAGTTGCCCTATCACCTGCTTCCAAGTGAGGTTTGATGTAGAAGTCGTCAACAGAAGAACCAAGATATACATAGGGCTTCCCTCTGGTGGATACAGCTGGTTTTAAATATGTAAGCGTATTAGGTGACAGCAGCAATCACAACGTAAAATTCCCTATATGGACCTGGCACTAGTACTGCAGATTTAGTGAATAAGGTTGAATCAGGTTTTGACATCTTGTATGAAGTAGCAGTGGAACAACAGACTGGTTCCAAATAGGAAAAGGAGTAGGTCAAGGCTGTATATTGTCACCCTGCTTATTTAACTTATATGCAGAGTACATCATGAGAAACACTGGGCTGAAGGAAGCCCAAGCTGGGTTAAGATTGCCTGGAGAAAGATCAATAACCTCAGATATGCAGATGACATCACCCTTATGGCAGAAAGCCAATAATAACTAAAGAGCCTCTTGATGAAATTGAAAGAAGAGAGTGAAAGTTGGCTTAAAGCTCAATATTCAGAAAACTAAGATCATGGCATCTGGTCCCATCACTTCATGGTAAATAGATGGGGAAACAGTGGAAAGAGTGTCAGACCTTATTTTTTGGGCTCCAAAATCACTGCAGATGGTGATTGCAGCCATGAAATTAAAAGATGCTTCCTCCTTGGAAGGAAAGTTATGACCTACCTAGATAGCATATTCAAAGCAGAGACATTACTTTGTTAACAAAGGTCTATCTAGTCAAGGCTATGGTTTTTCCAGTGATCATGTATGGATGTGAGAGTTGGACTATAAAGAAAACTGAGTGCAGAAGAATTGATGCTTTTGAATTGTGGTGTTGGAGAAGACTCTTGAGAATCCCTTGGACTGCAAGGAGATCCAACCAGTCCATCCTAAGGAATATCAGTCTTGTGTGTTCATTGGAAGGACTGATGTTGAAGCTGAAACTCCTATACTTTGACCACTTGATGCAAAGAGTTGACTCATTTGAAAAGACCCTGATGCTGGGAAAGATTGAGGGCAGGAGGAGAAGGGGATGACAGGGGATGAAATGGTTGGATGGCATCACCAACTCAATGGACATGAGTTTGAGTAAACTCCAGGAGTTGGTGATGGACAGGGAGGCCTGGCGTGCTGTGGTTCATAGAGTCACAAAGAGTTGGATACGACTGAGCGACTGAACTGAACTGAACTGAACTGAATGCAGTGGCAGAAGTACTGAGCTTGCTCATTAAGAACAGTTTTGCTGCCTTGTTTGGAGTGTGTGAATGTGGGTGGGATGAGGAGGTATGTGAACCCTGGCGGAACTTTTTTGTGTGAGTTTAGACTTATTTATTTATTTACTTTACAATATTGTATTGGTTTTTGCCATACATTGACTTGAATCCACCATGGGTGTACATGTGTTCCCCATCCTGAACCCCCTCCCACCTCCCTCCCCATCCCATCCCTCTGGGTCATCCCAGTGCACCAGTCCTGAGCACCCTCTATCATGCATCAAACCTGGACTGGTGATTTGTTTCACATATGATAATTTACATGTTTCAATGCCATTCTCCCATATAATCCCATCCTCGCCCTCTCCCACAGAGTTCACAAGACTGTTCCATACATCTATGTCTCTTTTGCTGTCTCGCATACAGGGTTATCATTACCATCTTTCTAAATTCCATATATATACGTGTTATTATACTGTATTGGTGTTTTTCTTTCTGGATTACTTCACTCTGTATAATAGGCTCCAGTTTCATCCACCTTATTAGAACTGATTCAAATGTATTCTTTTTAATGGCTGAGTAATATCCCATTGTGTATGTGTACTATCCCTTTCTTATCCATTCATCTGGTGATAGACATTTAGGTTGCTTCCTGGCTATTATAAACAGTGCTGCTATGAACATTGGGGTACATGTGTCTCTTTCAATTCTGGTTTCCTTGGTGTGTATGCCCAGAAGTGGGATTGCTGAGTCATAAGGTAGTTCTATTTCCAGTTTTTAAAGGACTCTCCACACTCTTCTCCATAGTGGCTGTACTAGTTTGCATTCCCACCAACAGTGTAAGAGGGTTCCCTTTTATCCACACCCTCTCCAGCATCTATTGCTTGTAGACTTTTGGATCGCAGCCATTCTGACTGGTGTGAAATGGTACATCATTGTGGTTTTGATTTGCATTTCTCTGATAATGAGTGATGTTGAGCATCTTTTCATGTGTTTGTTAGCCATATGTATGTCTTCTTTGGAGAAATGTCTGTTTAGTTCTTTGGCCTATCTTTTGATTGGGTCATTTATTTTTCTGAAATTGAGCTGCAGGAATTGCTTTTATATTTTTGAGATTAATTTTTTGTCCATTGCTTCATTTGCCTTTATTTTCTCCCATTCTGAAGGCTGTCTTTTCACCTTGCTTATAGTTTCCTTTGTTGTACAGAAGTTTTTAATTTTAGTTAGGTCCCATTTGTTTATTTTTGCTTTTATTTGCAATATTCTGGGAGGTGGGTCATAGAGGATCCTGTGTGGTTTATGTGTGAGTTTAGACATAAAATTTTTTTTAAATTTTATTTCAGCTGCACCGAGTCTTCATTGCTGCATGAGGGCTTTTTCCTAGTAGTGGCAAGCAGGGGCTTCTTTCTCTTCATTGAGGTATGCAGCTTTCTTGTTGCAATAACTTCTCCTATTGAAAAGCACAGTCTCTATAGGGTGCAGGGGCTTCACTTGTTGCTGCATGCAGACTCAGTACTTGTGGCAAAGGAATGAGCTAAGTTCCCCTGCTTCATGAGGAAGGATTGAACCCTTGTCCCCTGTATTGCCAGGTGAATTCTTAACCACTGGACCACCAGGGAAGCCCTGAGTTTAGAATTGAGTTTGCTCCTTCAGCTTTCACGAGATCAGAGAGATTAATATCCTTAAATGAAACCCATTTGATTCACTAAATCATTATATTATACAACAAACTGGAAAAACAAACATAAAAACAAAACCAAAAAACCCCACTAGTTACAATTTCCGGTAAGGATCTGGAACAGTCTGAGGTTGTTGCTTCCTGTCTGGTAGAATGTTTATCTCTGTTGAGCTGTGTGAAAACTGAAGTGGGGAAGGGTGTGGTGAAAAAGGCCTAGAAAGGGTGGATGTCGGTGAATGTGGGTGTTCAGTTCAGTTCAGTTCAGTTCAGTTACTCAGTCGTGTCCGACTCTTTGTGATCCCATGAACTGCAGCACGCCAGGCCTCCCTATCCATCACCAACTCCAGGAGTTCACCCAAACTCATGTCCATTGAGTCAGTGATGCCATCCAGCCATCTCATCCTCTGTCGTCCCCTTCTCCTCCTGCCCACAATCCCTCCCAGCATCAGAGTCTTTTCCAATGAGTCAACACTTCGCATGAGGTGGCCAAAGTATTGGACTTTCAGCTTTAGCATCAGTCCTTCCAAAGAACACCCAGGACTGATTACCTTTAGAAAGGACTTGTTGAATCTCCTTGCAGTCCAAGGGACTCTCAAGAATCTTCTCCTATACCACAGTTCAAAAGCATCAATTCTTTGGTGCTCAGCTTTCTTCACAGTCCAACTCTCACGTCCATACATGACCACTGGAAAAACCATAGCCTTAACTATACGGATCTTTGTTGGCAAACTAATGTCTCTGCTTTTCAATATGCTATCTAGGTTGGGCATAACTTTCCTCCCAAGGAGTAAGTGTCTTTTAATTTTATGGCTGCAGTCACCATCTGCAGTGATTTTGGAGCCCCATAAAATAAAATCTGACATTGTTTCCACTCTTTCCCATCCATTTGCCATGAAGTGATGGGACCAGATGCCATGATCTTCGTTTTCTGAATTTTGAGCTTTAAGTCAACTTTTTCACTCTCCACTTTCACTTTCATCAAGAGGCTTTTAAGTTCCTCTTCACTTTCTGCTATAAGGGTGGTATCATCTATAAATCTGAGGTTATTGATATTTCTCCCCGCAATCTTCATTCCAGCTTGTGATTCTTCCAGCCCAGCGTTTCTCATGATGTCCTCTGCATATAAGTTAAACAAGCAGGGTGACAATATACAGCCTTGATGTACTCCTTTTCCTATTTGGAATCAGTCTGTTGTTCCGTGCCCAGTTCTAACTGTTGCTTCCTGACCTGCATATAGGTTTCTCAAGAGGCATGTCAGGTGGTCTGGTATTCCCATCTCTTTCAGAATTTTCCACAGTTTATTGTGATGCACACAGTGAAAGGCTTTGGCATAGTCAATAAAGCAGAAATAGATGTTTTTTTTTTTTTCTGGAATTCTCTTGCTTTTTCAATGATCCATCGGAAGTTGGCAATTTGATCTCTGGTTCCTCTGCCTTTTCTAAAACCAGCTTGAACATCTGGAAGTTCATGATTCACGTATTGCTGAAGCCTGAGTTGGAGACTTTTGAGCATTACTTTACTAGCATATGGGATGTGGATGTAGGGTTTGTTTATTTGATATGTCTGTTCTCCCCCCAAAAAGATTTCTTTATATTGGTGTGTCAAATATACAAATTATTTGCAAATATTCCAAAAGGCAAGGCACAGTGATATAAAGAGAATGGACATTTAATAGAAAAAAACTGACTTTAAATTCTGTCTCCACTACTAACTAGCTGGGTTGTTGTTATTGGTCGTTCACTCAGTTGTGTCCAACTTCTTGCGATCCCATGGACTGCAGCATGCCAGGCTTTCCTGTCCTTCACTATCTCTTGGAACTTGCTCAAATTCATGTCCATTGAGTCAGTGATACCATCCAAACATCTCATCCTCTGTCATCCCCTTCTCCTCCTGCCTACAGTCTTTCCCAGCATCAAAGTCTTTTCTAATGAGATAGCTCTTTGCATCACGTGGCCAAAGTAGTGGAGCTTCAGCTTCAGCATCAGTCCTTCCAGTGAATATTCAGTACTGGTTTCCTTTAGGATGGACTGGTTGGATCTCCTTGCAGTCCAAGAGACTCTAAAGAGTCTTCAAAACCACAGTTCAATAGCATCAATTCTTCGGCATTCATACTTCTTTATGGTCCATCTATCACATCCATACATGACTACTGGAAAAACCATAGCTTTGACTTTGTTCGCAAAGTAATGTTTCTGCTTTTTTAATATGCTATTTAGGTTTGTCATAGATTTTCTTCCAAGGAGCCAAAACTTTTTAATTTCATGGCTGCAGTTACCATTTGTAGTGATTTTGGAGCCCAAGAAAATAAAATATACTCTGTCACTGTTTCCATTGTTTCCCCATATATTTGCCATGAAGTGATGGGACTGGATGCCATGATCTTTGTTTTCTGAATGTTGAGTTTTAAGCTAGCTTTTTCCACACTCCTCTTTCACTTTCATCAAATGGCTTTTTAGTTCCTCTTTGCTTTCTGTCATAAGTGTGGTGTCATCTGCTTGTCTGAAGTTATTGATATATCTCCTGGCAGTCTTGATTCCAGCTTGTGCTTCATCCAGTCTGGCATTTTGTATGATATACTCTGCATATAAGTTAAATAAGCAGGGTGACAATATACAGCCTTGCTGTACTCCTTTCCCAATTTGGAACCAGTCTATTGTTTCATGTCTATTTCTAACTGTTACTTCTCGTCCCACATGCAGGTGTCACAGGAGGCAGGCAAGGTGGTCTTGTATTCCCATCTTTTAAAGAGTTTTCCATAGTTTGTTGTCCTTGAGCAATTGCATTAACCTCTTTCAATTTCAGTTCCCTTATCAATGAGATTTAGTTAATGTTTAATGTCTTTACCCTATAGTATGTTGTGAAATTACTTGAGAAAATATTTGGAAGGCCCTAGGACTTAGTGGCTAGAGATAAAGTTTAGCTCTCTGTGCCAGAGGGAATCAGAGACTCCAGGAAATATATGGCGTATTGACTGTATGCAGGTCAGGATGCAACAGTTAGAACTGCACATGGAACAACAGACTGGTTCCAAATAGGAAAAGGAGTATGTCAAGGCTGTATATTGTCACCCTGCTTATTTAACTTATATGCAGAGTACATCATGAGAAATGCTGGGCTGGAAGAATCACAAGCTGGAATCAAGATTGCTGGGAGAAATATCAATAACCTCAGATATACAGATGGCACCACTCTTATGGCAGAAAGTGAAGAGGAACTAAAAAGCCTCTTGATGAAAGTGAAAGTGGAGAGTGAGAAAGTTGGCTTAAAGCTCAACATTCAGAAAACGAAGATCATGGCATCTGGTCCCATCAGTTCGTGGTAAATAGATGGAGAAACAGTGGAAATAGTGTCAGATGTTATTTTTTGGAGGGCTCCCAAATCACTGCAGATGGTGATTGCAGCCATAAAATTAAAAGACACTTACTCCTTGGAAGGAAAGTAATGACCAACCTAGATAGCATATTGAAAAGCAGAGAGATTACTTTGTCAACAAATGTCCATCTAGTCAAGGCTATGGTTTTTCCAGTAGTCATGTATGGATGTGAGAGCTGGACTTTGAATAAAGCTGAGCGTGGAAGAATTGATGCCTTTGAACTGTGGTATTGGAGAAGATTCTTGAGAGTCCCTTGGACTACAAGGAGATCCAACCAGTCCATCCTAAAGGAGATTAGTCCTGGGTGTTCTTTGGAAGGACTGATGCTAAAGCTGAAAGTCCAGTACTTTGGCCACCTCATGCGAAGAGCTGACTCATTGGAAAAGACTCTGATGCTGAGGGATTATGGGCAGAGGAGAAGGGGACCACAGAGGAGGAGATGGCTGGAAGGTGTCACCGACTTGATGGACATGAGTTTGAGTGAACACCGGGAGTTGGTGATGGACAGGGAGGTCTGGCATGCTGCAATTTAAAGATTGTAGAAACTGAACTGAACTAGGTTGGTCATAACTTTTTTTCCAAGGAGTAAGTGTCTTTTAATATCATGGCTGTAGTCACCATCTGCTGTGATTTTGGAGCCCCCTAAAATATAGTCAGCCATAGTTTCAATTGTTTCCCCATCTATTTGCCGTGAAGTGATGGGACCAGATGCCATGATCTTAGCTTTCTGAATGTTGAGCTTTAAGCCAACTTTTCCCTTTCCTCTTTCACTTTCATCAAGAGGCTCTTTAGTTCTTTTTCGCTTTTTGCCATAAGGGTGGTATCATCTGCATATTTGAGGTTATTGATATTTCTTCCGGCAATCTTGATTCCAGCCTCTGCTTCTTCCAGCACCACATTTCTCATGATGTACTCTGCATAGAATTTAAATAAGCAGGTGACAATATACAGCCTTGATGTATTCCTTTTCTGATTTGGAAACTGTCTATTGTTCCATGTCCAGTTCTGACTGTTGCTTCCTGACCTGCATACAGGTTTCTCAAGAGGCAGGTCAGGTGATCTGGTATTCCCATCTCTTTCAGAATTTTCCACAATTTTGTGGTGATCTTCACAGTCAAAGGCTTTGGCATAATCAATAAAGCAGAATAAATGTTTTTTCTGGAAGTCTCTTGCTTTCTTGATGATCCAGCATATGTTAGCAATTTGATTTCTGGTTCCTCTGCCTTTTCTAAAACCAGCTTGAACATCTGGAATTCATGGTTCATGTATTATTGAAACTTGGCTTGGAGAATTTTGAGCATTACTTTACTAGCATGTGAGATGAGTGCAATGTGCGGTAGTTTGCACATTCTTTGGCATTGCCTTTCTTTGGGACTGGAATGAAAACTGACATTTTTCCAGTCCTTTGGCCAGTGCTGAGTTTTCCAAATTTGCCTGCATATTGAGTGCAGCACTTTCACAGCATCATCTTTCACGATTTGAAATAGCTCAACTGGAATCCCAACACCTCCACTAGCTTTGTTCATAGTGATGCTTTCTAAGGCCCACTTGAATTCACATTCCAGGATGTCTGGCTCTAGGCGAGTGTGAGTGATCACACCGTTATGATTATCTGTGTCATGAAGATCTTCTTTGAATGGTTCTTTTGTGTATTCTTTCCACCTCTTCTTAATATCTTCTCCTTCTGTTAGGTCCGTACCATTTCTGTCCTTTATCGAGCCCATCTTTGCCTGAAATATTCCCTTGGTATCTCTAATTTTCTTGGAAAGATCTCTAGTCTTTCCTTTTCTATTGTTTTCCTCCATTTCTTTGCACTGATCTTTGAGGAAAGCTTTCTCATCTCTCCTTGCTATTCTTAGGAACTCTGCATTCAAATGGGTATACCTTTCCTTTTCTCCTTGGCTTTTTGCTTCTCTTCTTTTCACAGCTATTTTAAGGCCTCCTCAGATAGCCATTGTGCTTTTTTGCATTTCTTTTTCTTAGGGGTGTTCTTGATCCCTGTCTCCTGTACAATGTCATGTAACTCCATCCATATTTCATCAGGCATTCTATCTAATAAATCTAGTCCCTTAAATTTTTTCCCACTTCCACTGTATAATTGTAAGGTATTTGATTTAGGTCATACCTGAATGGTCTAGTGGTTTTCCCTACTTTCTTCAATTTAAGTCTGAATTTGACAATAAGTTGTTTGTGGTCTGAGCCACAGTCAGCTCCCAGTCTTGTTTTTGCTGGCTGTATAGAGCTTCTCCATCTTTGGCTGCAAGGAATATAATCAATCAAATTTTGGTGTTCACCATCTGGTGATGTCCATGTATAGTCTTCTCTTGTGTTGTTGGAAGAATGTGTTTGCTATGACCAGTCCATTCTCTTAGCAAAACTCTATTAGCCTTTGCCCTGCTTCATTCTGTATTCTAAGGCCAAATTTGCCTGTTACTCCATGTATTTCTTGACTTCCTACTTTTGCATTCCAGTCCCCTATACTGAAGAAGACATCTTTTTTGGGTGTTAGTTCTAAAAGGTCTTGTAGGTCTTCATAGAACCGTTCAACTTCAGCTTCTTCAGCATTACTTGGGTTGGGGCATAGGCTTGGATTACCGTGATATTGAATGGTTTGCCTTGGAAACGAATAGAGATCATTTTGTCGTTTTTGAGATTGCATCCAAGTACTGCATTTCAGACTCTTTTGTTGACCATGATGGCTACTCCATTTCTTCTGAGGAATTCCTGCCCGCAGTAGTAGGTATAATGGTCATCTGAGTTAAATTCACCCATTCCAGTCCATTTTAGTTTGCTGATTCATAGAATGTTGATGTTCACTCTTGCCATCTCTGGTTTGACCACTTCCAATTTGCCTTGATTCATGGACCAAGGTTCCTAGGCAATATTGCTCTTTACAGCATCAGACCTTCTTTCCATCACCAGTCACATCCAGAACTGGGTGTTGTTTTTGCTTTGGTTCTGTCTCTTCATTCTTTCTAGAATTATTTCTCCACTGATCTCCAGTAGCATATTGGGCACATGCCGACCTGGGGAGTTCATCTTTCAGTGTTTGAAAGTGTCTCCTGTGGAGGTACGGGTCAGCAGTGGACTGCCACAGGGAAAGGGGCTTGGATGAAGCAGACTTGGTATGGCATAAGTCCTCTTGGAGGAGGTAGCTATTAACCCCACCATAGACAGCCAGACCTTACACAGGACTGGGGAAAAGACTCTTGAAGGGCACAAAACGAACCTTGTGTGCTCAGGACCCAGGAGAAAGGAGCAGTGACCCCACAAAAGACTGAACCAGACTTGCCTGTGGTTGTCTAGGACTCTCCAGCAGAGGCTTGGGTAGGTGGTTGCCTGCTGCAGGGTTGGGGGCTGTGAGTGTAGCAGTACATGCATGGGATCTTTTGAAGGAGGTTGCCATCATCTTCATTACCTCCACTATAGTTTGAAAGTGAAAGTGAAGTCACTCAGTCATGTCTGACTCTTTGCCATCCCATGGACTGTAGCCCACCAGGCTCCTCTATCAGTGGGATTCTCCAGGGAAGAATACTGGAGTGGGTTGCCATTTCCTTCTCCAGGAGATCTTCCCAATCCAGGGATCGAACTCGGGTCTCCCGCATTGTAGACAGATGCTTTACCATCTGAGCCATCAGAGTTTGGCCTCAGTAAATACCAGGGAGGGAACACAGCTCTGTTCAATCGCTCAGTCATGTCTGACTCTTTGCAACCCCATGGAATGCAGCTCACCAGGCCTCCCTGTCCATCACCAATTCCTGGAGTTCACTCAAACTCATGTCCATAGAGTTGGTGATGCCATCCAGCCATTTCATCCTCTGTCATCCCTTTCTCCTCCTGCCTCCAATCCCTCCCAGCATCAGAGTCTTTTCCAATGAATCAACTCTTCCCATGAGGTGGCCAAAGTACTGGAGTTTCAGCTTTAGCATCACTCCTTCCAAAGAAGGAAGGACACACAGGACTGATCTCCTTTAGGATGGACTGGTGGGATCTCCTTGCAGTCCAAGGGACTCTCAAGAGTCTTCTCCAACTCCACAGTTCAAATACATCAATTATTTGGGATCAGCTTTCTTCAAAGTCCAACTCGCACATCCGTACATGACCACTGGAAAAACCGTAGCCTTGACTAGACAGACATTTGTTGGCAAAGTAATGTCTCTGCTTTTCAATATGCTATCTAGGTTGGTTATAACTTTATTTTCAAGGAGTAAGTGTCTTTTAGTTTCATGGCTGCAATCACCATCTGCAGTGATTTTGGAGCCCAGAAAAATAAAGTCTGACACTGTTTCCCCATCTATTTGCCATGAAGTGATGGGGCCGGATGCCATGATCTTAGTTTTCTGAATGTTGAGATTTAAGCCAACTTTTTCACTCCCCTCTCACTTTCATAACGAGGCCTTTTAGTTATTCTTCTCTTTCTGCCATAAGGGTGGCGTCATCTGCATATCTGAGGTTATTGAGATTTCTCCCTGCAATCTTGATTCCAATTTGTGCTTCTTCCAGTCCAGTGTTTCTCATGATGTACTCTGCATATAAGTTAAACAAGCAGGGTGACAATATACAGCCTTGATGTACTCCTTTTCCTATTTGGAATCAGTCTGTTGTTCCGTGCCCAGTTCTAACTGTTGCTTCCTGACCTGCATATAGGTTTCTCAAGAGGCATGTCAGGTGGTCTGGTATTCCCATCTCTTTCAGAATTTTCCACAGTTTATTGTGATCCACACAGTCAAAGGCTTTGGCATAGTCAATAAAGCAGAAGCAGATGTTTTTCTTGAACTCGCTTGCCTTTTTGATGATCTAGCGGATGTGAGCAATTTGATCTCTGGTTCCTCTGTCTTTTCTAAATCCAGCTTGAACATGAGGAAGTTCACGGTTCATGTATTGCTGAAGCCTGAGTTGGAGAATTTTGAGCATTACTTTACTGGCATGTGCTGCTACTGCTGCTGCTGCTAAGTTGCTTCAGTCGTGTCCAACTCTGTGCAACCCCATAGATGGAAGCCTTGCAGGCTCCCCCGTCCCTGGGATTCTCCGAGCAAGAACACTGGAGTGGGTTGCCATTTCTTTCTCCAATGCATAAAAGTGAAAAGTGAAAGTGAAGTCGCTCAGCTGTGTCCGACTCTTCGTGACCCCACGGACTGCAGCCTACCAGACTCCCCCATCCATGGGATTTTCCAGGCAAGAGCACTGGAGTGGGTTGCCATTGCCCTGTCCATTACTAGCATGTGAGATGAGTGCAATTGTGTGGTAGTTTGAGCATTCTTTGGCATTACCTTTCTTTGGGATTGGAAGGAAACCGGACCATGTTCCAGTCCTGTGGCCACTGCTAAGTTTTCCAAATTTGCGGACATAGTGAGTGTAGCACTTTCACAGCATCATCTTTCAGGATCTGAATTAGCTCACCTGGAATCCCATCACCTCCACTAGCTTTGTCCGTAGTGTCTTGACTTCACATTCCAGGATGTCTGGCTCTAGATGAATGATCACACCATCGTGATTATCTTAGTCATGAAGATCTTTTTCGTACAGTTCTTCTGTGTATTCTTGCCACCTCTTCTTAATATCTTCTGCTTCTGTTAGGTCCATACCATTTCTGTCCTTTACCGAGCCCATCTTTGCATGAAATTTTCCCTTGGTATCTCTAATTTCTTGAAGAGATCTCTAGTCTTTCCCATTCTGTTGTTTGCCTCCATTTCTTTGCATTGATCACTGAGGAAGGCTTTCTTATTGCTCCTTGCTATTCTTTGGAACTCTGCATTCAGATGCTTATATCTTTCCTTTTCTCCTTTGCTTTTCACTTCTCTTCTTTTCACAGCTATTTGTAAGGCCTCTCCAGACAGCCATTTTGCTTTTTTGCATTTCTTTTCCATGGGGATGGTCTTGATCTCTGTCTCCTGTACAATGTCATGAACCTCATTCCATAGTTCATCAGGCACTCTGTCTGTCAGATCTAGTCCCTTAAATCTATTTCTCACTTCCACTGTATAATCATAAGAGATTTGATTTAGGTCATACCTGAATGGTCTAGTGGTTTTCCCTACTTTCTTCAATTTGGCAATAAGGAGTTCATGATCTGAGCCACAGTCAACTCCTGGTCTTGTTTTTGCTGACTGTATAGAGCTTCTCCATCTTTGGCTGCAAAGAATATAATCAATCTGATTTTGGTGTTCACCATGTGGTGATGTCCATGTGTAGTCTTCTCTTGTGTTCTTGGAAGAGGGTGTTTGCCATGACCAGTGCATTCTCTTGGCAAAACTCTATTAGTCTTTGCCCTGCTTCATTCCATATTCCAAGGCCAAATTTGTCTGTTACTCCAGGTGTTTCTTGACTTCCTACTTTTGCATCCCAGTCCTATGTAATGAAAAGGACTTTTTTTTTTTTTTGGTGTTAGTTCTGAAAGGTCTTGTAGATCTTCATAGAACCATTCAACTTCACCTTCTTCAATATTACTGGTTGGGGCATAGGCTTGGATTACTGTGATATTCAATGGTTTGCCTTGGAAATGAACAGAGATCATTCTCTCATTTTTGAGATTGCATCTAAGTATTGCACATCAGACTCTTTTGTTGACCATGATGGCTACTCCATTTCTTCTAATGGATTCCTTCCTGTAGTAGTAGGTATAATGATCCTCTGAGTTAAATTACCCATTCCAGTCCATCTTAGTTCACTGATTCCTATACTGTCGATGTTCATTCTTGCCATCTCCTGTTTGACCACATTTAATTTGCCTTGCTTCATGGACCTAACATTCCAGGCTCCTATGCAATATTGCTCTTTACAGCATCAGAACTTGCTTCTATCACCAGTCACATCCACAACTGGATATTGTTTTTGCTTTGGCTCCATCCCTTCATTCTTTTTCATCAACAGACAATAGGATTAAAGATTTACTGAGCATGTCCTAGCCCATCAGAACAAGATCCAGTTTCCCCCTGTCAGTCTCTCCCATCAGGAAGCTTCCATGCGCCTCTTAACCTTCCCCATCAGAGGGCAGATAGACTGAAAACCACAGTCACATAAAACTAACCAATTTAACCACATAGACCACAGACTTTTCTAACTCAATGAAACTATGAGCCATACCGTGAAGAATCACCCAAGATGGATGGGTCATGGTGAAGAGTTCTGACAAAATGTGGAGAAGGGAATGGCAAACCACTTAAGTATTCTTGCCTTGAGAATCCTATGATCAGTATGAACAGAATAGTATCAGTGATTTGTGATTCCCAAGAAATAAAGTCTGTCACTGTTTCCATTTTTTCCCCATCTATTTGCTATGAAGTTATGGGACCAGATGCCATGATCTTAGTTTTCTAAATGTTGAGCTTTAAGCCAACTTTTTACTCTCCTCTTTCACTTTCTTCAAGAGGCTCTTTAGTTCTTCTTCACTTTCTGCCATAAGGGTGGTATCATCTGCCTATCTGAGGTTATTGATATTTCTCCTGGCAATCTTGATTCCAGCTTGTGCTTCTTCCAGCCTAGTGTTTCTCATGATGTACCCTGCATATAAGTTAAATAAGCAGGATAATCTTGACATACTCCTTTCCCGATTTGGAACCAGTCTGTTGTTCTGTGTCCAGTTCTAATTGTTGCTTCTTGACCTGCATACAGATTTCATCAGGAGGCAGGTCAGGTGGTCTGGCATTCCCATCTCTTTCAGAATTTCCTACTGTTTGTTGTGATCCACACAGTCAAAGGCTTTGGCACAAGCAATAAAGCAGAAATAGATGTTTTTTGGAACTCTCTTGCTTTTTCAATAATCTGGCAGATGTTGACAATTTGATCTCTGGTTCCTCTGCCTTTTCTAAAACCAGCTTGATTATCTGGAAATTCATAGTTCACATACTGTTGAAACCTGGCTTGGAGACTTTTGAGCATTACTTTACTAGCATGTGAGATGAGTGAGATAAGGGTGAATGTTTTAGATCCTATTTAAACCAATAGATAACTTATAGAAAAATCACTCTCAGGAGTTTTAGACCAAAAAAAAAAAAAAAAAAAAAAAGTAGAAAGATGGCTCCTCCAACGTCTTCTCTTGCTGCTGCTACACCAAAAACAGGAAACAAGTGTAAGTAGCTGTTGAGGTCCTTTAATGGACCAGAACCTGGTGGTCCGGGGTCGACCGATAAGAAAGTAAGGGAGAGAGAAAGAGGCTGATATTCCTTGGTTTACCCAGAAAGCCAATAAAGCCCCTGGCTCAGGGCTTGCTCTCTTCACAGAGGCCTCAGGAGCCCTCTTGATAGGGTGAAGGTGCAGAGCACCTTCTCTAGAGGGTCTTAGAAGCTCGGGCAGGAAAGTGAACTCAGGAGGCCTCTGCGCTCCAAAGAAATAGCCTGAGAGAGAGAGAAAGAAAGAAAGACACGGGGACCAAAGCTCTGATGGAGCAAAGGTGTTTTAATTAACATGGTGTGGGCATATATACTGTAGTTATTCTCAGCAAAGATAAAGATTAAAATTCCAGACTTACAAAACATAGGAGATCCATATTAAAAAGAGAGAGACAGAGAGTTTTAAATAATCACTTTTACCATATGATTCACAGGAAGGAAGAGGGGACTTATCACTGTATAGAAAAACTAATGAAGGATATGCCTGGATTCTTCAGCATTGGGGAGAGGCTTGCCTCTCCTCTTAATTCCTGAATATTCAGGATTAATAAGGAATAGAGGATTCCTGACAGATCCAAAACAGCACATAGGAATGTTTTCTGACAAGTAGCCAGATGACTCCTCTTACTTCTCATATATTTGAGAGTCATTCAAGTGAATATAGATTTTTAATGACCCGCATGTAAGTCTTCTGGATAAAAAAAGTTCTAATCTTGGAACTCTTCTCATCTACCAACATTCATAATAAAAAAATTTGAGTGTAACCTTGCCATAAATTTTTTTGTTGTTTTTGAGTAAGATATTTACAGGAAATAAACTGTTTTCTCTGACTGAGGAAATCGAAAGCTAAGAGCATTGGTGGGAGGAGTCTCAATACTGTTTCATAACGTCCTCCTCTCTGGGAAAGCACCATATGAGGTAGCCAGCACTCAATCAAGGGTTTTGACTAGTCAGTGCCCTTTTTCCCTGTTATCTTTCAAAATACTTCCTTTCCCTCTGCCCTTCAGGAGATTATACAATTCTGTAGTTCAGTCTCTAAGAGCTTTACTGATTTATCATCCTACTTAAACAGTGATTCTTATATTTTTAAAGATAACCTCAAGATCTGGACTGCTGTGGAAGACATCTCCACTGAGGTAAGATGAGTAGGAATTCTTGTTGAGAGCTCTGGGTATCTGGTTGGTAACCTCAAGAGGACAAGGGGAGCTTTTGATGAAGAATTTGGGGGGAATGGATTGGAATCAACTATATTCAGAAAAGTGAAAACAGCACTAACTTGATTCTAAACATTTACTGCCTAGACAAATAATAGACATTTCATTCTACCACAACCGAAGCCTGAAGAAAGGGAGGTGCATTTTGACAATAGAAGATATTAAAATGTATTCCCCAGGCAACTATGGGCGTGAGTTATATTTAGAGACAGTATTTGCTTTCCTTCCCTAAAAGATGCACAGGAAACTTAGTGGCTGTGGTGGGGGCCTGGGTAAAAGTCCAGATAAGGGCATGATAAAATATCATAAAATAATATTGAGTAAAATATAGAACCAGATATAAAACTATATTGTGTGATATTATCCTAATTTTTGAAAACACACACACACACAGCAGAGCAGATAAGTTTCAATTCCACAAATGCAGTTATACAAAGCATGGCTTCTTTACCTCCCTTAAGACAGTTAATTTTTCTTTCAGACTTCATTCTATATGTGCTTCCAGAGTTGTTATTTCACTCTCTTTTAGAATTACTCTCTGCTTTCCTGAAAATTAATAACTTTTTTTCTGGTGGCACAGCATAGGAGAGATGCAGGGAGAGGCAATTACAAGCAGATTTCTATTGCCTACTTTTAGAATTGTTTAAGACTTTCTGCATGACCTGGTGCAAAAATATTTTATATGTGCTTAACTAGAATATAAGATTTTTAATGTTCATTTCAGAATCTTCTGTATGTTAGATAAACAATCTTAATTGTACTATTATATTTACTTTGAGTAGGTAAATAGACAATGAAAACTGTTGTATCTCCCTAGGAGTTGTATCTTTTATCATTGTGTTGTGCTCTGATGATATTTTTTATTTCAGATCTGTTTAAAGCTAGACTACACAGACAAACTACTTTTCTTTTAGGTATGCTTTACACATTTTAGGTACTCTTTTCATATTTAGGTACTCTTTATCATATTTTATGATAAAATATTTTTCTTTTATTTTTCCACCATCAAATGATCTTCTGTTAAAAATACCTTGGCAAATTTCCTAAATCCAAGTTGACCAAATTTTCACTTAAGTTTAACCTCTTAGATTCTTTGTGTCTATGCTGACAGATAACATATATTATCTTGTTTCTTCTATTCATTTCAATTTATGATGCTTCTATATTTTCTTTTCTTGAACTTTTTTTTGAGGGGGAGGAGTTAGTATTTCTGGTTTGGGTTTTTACTCATACCCCTATCTTACTTAACGTTTAAGACAAGTAGGTTAGTGTACTGTCATGTTCTTTGTCTTTCCTCCCTCCCTCCACCATGTTGATATACTTCCTGTTTCTTTTATCTTCAAACTGAGCTTTATTAATTTTAAGACATAGATAGACACACCTGATCAGGTTAAGTTTTCACTTTTATTTACCTTTCAACTTACAGTTTTTCTTGACTTCCTTATAATTGGTGTGTATGCTCAGTTGCTCAGTCATGACTTTTTGTGATCCCATGGACTATCACCAACCAGGCTCCTCTGTCCATGCAATTTTCCAGGCAAGAATACTGGATTGCGTAGTCATTCCCTTCTCAGGGGATCTTTCTGACCCAGGAATCAAACCTGTGTCTCTTGTATCTCCTGCTCTGTCAGGCAGATTCTTTACCACTGAGCTACCTGGGAAGCTCCAACTTCCTTATATATTACCCTTTTTTTGACTAGTTACTTCCAGTAGATGTCTCCATGTGATCTTTGCCTGTCAAAAGTACTAAGGCCTTGAATACAGGAAAATAGTTTTTGAAGCCCTCATATTTAAATATCATTTTGACTGGATTAAAAATCCCACTCTAAAAATTATTTTTCCCTCAAGGTAAATTGGCAGTACCTTGTCTAATACCGCTGAGACTAGATATGTTGTGAAATTCCGATCTGGAAAGCTCAGAAAATGCTTTTTAATTACTCAATCTAATTTATTAATTGGGGAGAAGGGGCTAAAGTTTGCATTTTATTATTTTTCTTCCAGTTTTTTTGAGCCGTAATTGACATACACCACCATATAAATTTAAGATATACTACATAGTGATCCGATTTATACACTGCTGCTGCTGCTGCTAAGTCACATCATGAAGTAATAAGCACAATAACTTTAGTGAGCATCCATCATCTCATATAGGTGCAAAATTAAAGATGTACCAAAAAAATTTTTTTCTTGTAATGAGAACCCAGTTTACTCTCACAATAATTTTCATATATAACATGCAGCAGTCATAATTATATTTATCGTGTTGTATATTACATCCCTAGTACTTATTTATCCTATAGCTTTGAAGTTTGTACATTTCGCCTACCTTCATCTAATTTCCCTTCCCCCTACCACACCCTGATTACTGGTTACCATCTTTTGCTATGAGTTTGTTTTTGCAGTATAATTGAGCTAAGAAATTGTATTGGTTGCTATAACATGACATAGTTATTCAATATTTCTTTTTTTTTAATTTTAAATGTATGTAATTACTTTACAATATCGTGATGGTTTTTGCCATACAGCAGCATGAATTGGCCATAAGTATACACGTGACCCCCCATCCTGAACCCACTCCCACTTCCCTCCCCACCCTGTCCCTCTGGGTTTTCCCGGACCATTGGGTGCCCTGCTTCATACATCGAACTTGCCCTGGCCATCTATTTTACATATGATAATGTACATGTTTCAGTGCTGTTCTCTCAAATCATCCCAACCTCACCTTCTCCCACAGAGTCCAAAAGTTTGCTCTTTACATCTGTGTCTCCTTTGCTGCCCTGCATGCAAGATCATTGGTACCATCTTTCTAAATAATATTTCTATACATTTCAAACCAATCACCATAAGTCTAGCTATGATTGTCACCATACATACTTGTTACCATATTACATTCTTATTGATTATATTCCATACACTGTACATTTATATTACATTATGTACATTATTACATTATGTACATTCCCTACACATGACTCATTTATTTTGCAACTGGAAGTTTGCACATGTTAATCTCCCTCACCTATTTCTTTGCTTCTACTATACTCTGCCTCTGGAGAATACCTATTTGTTCTCTGTACCTATAATTGTTTGTTTTTGATATGTTTATTCATCTGAATTTTTTAGATTGTACATCACATGAAATCATAAAATACTTGTCTTTGTCTGTCTGGCTTATTTCACTCAGAATAATATCCTCTAGGTCCATCCATGTTGTTGCACACAGCAAAACTGCATTTTTTTTTTAATGACTGAGTAATAACCCATCATATATATTGGCCATGTATTCTTTATCTATTCTTCCACTGATGAGCATTTAGGCTGTTTCTGTATTTTGGTTATTGCAAATAGTCCTGCCATGAACATTGGGGTGTGTATATGATTTCTAATAGTATTTTTATTTTGTTTGGATAGGTACTCAGGAGTGGTATTTCTGAATCATATGGTAGTTTTATATTCTTTATTTTTTGCAAATCTCCATGTTGTTTTCCATAGTGGATACACCAATTTACATTCCCACCAACAGTGCACAAGGGTTCTCTTTTCTCTGCATTCTCATGAAGACTTGTTATTTGTCACTGTTTGACATAATAACTATTCTGACAGGTGTGAGATGATATCTCATGGTAATTTTGACTGCATTTCCCTGATGATTAGTAATGTTAGGCAACTTTTCATGAGCCTGTTGGCCATCTATATGTTTCCTTGGAAAAATATTCCTTCAGTCCCTCTACTGATTTTTTTTAACTGTATTGCATGCTTGTTTGATGTTGAGTTGTATGAATTCTTTGTATATTTTGGATATCAACCCATTATCAGATATATTGTTTACAAATAAAGTCTCCCATTCAGTATGTGGGCTTGTGGTTTTGTTGATAGTTCCCTTTGCTGTGCAAATGATTTTTAGTTTGATGAAATCTTATCTTTTTATTTTAATTTTTGTTTCCCTTACCCAGAAGATATATCCAAAAAACCATAATGAAGACTGCTGTCAAGGAGTATAGTGCTAGTTTTCTTTAGAAGTTTTATGGTTTTAAGTCTTCAATTTAAGTCTTTAATTCATTTTGAATTTATTTTTGTACATGGTGTCAGAAAGTAGACCAGTTTGACTTTTTTCACATAGCTGTCCACTTTTCTCAACACCACTTGTTCAGGTTGTCTTTTATGCATTGTAATTCTTGCCACCTTTATCAGATTAATTACCCTTAAAGTGTGGATTCATATCTGGAATCTATTTTATTCCATTGATCTAGGTATATGTTTTGGAGAAGGAAATAGCAACCCACACCAGTGTTCTTGCCTGGAGAATCCCAGGGACGGGGAGCCTCGTGGGCTGCCGTCTATGGGGTGGCACAGAGTTGGACACTACTGAAGCGACTTAGCAGCAGCAGCAGCAGCAGCAGCAGCACATATATGTTTTTGTTCCATCTTTCTTCTGTTTTGATTAGTGTAGCTTTGTAGTATACTTTGATATCAGGGAATGTTGTACCTCCAGGCTTGTCCTTCTTTCTTTAAATTGTTTTGGTTATTTGAGGCGTCTTGTGCTTCCATACAAGTTTTCAAATTTTTTGTTCTAGTTCTGTGAAAAATGCTACTGGTAATTTGATCAGGATTGCATTGGATCTGTATGGTGCCTTGGGTGGAAAAGTGACTTTAATAATATTAATTCTTTAAATCCATATTTTTCCATCTGTTAGTGTTGTCTTCAATTTCTTTCATCAGTGTTTTGTAGTTTTCCAAAAAGAGGTCTATTTCCTTAGTCAAATTTATTCTTAGGTATTTTGTTCTTTTTGATGTGATTGTAAATGGGGTTGTTTTCTTAATTTCTGTTTCTGATAGTTCATTGCTAGTGTATAGAAATGCAACAGACTTCTGTGCTAACTGTGAGGTTTTTTTTTTTTTTAATTAGTTAATTATTTTTTAGTTGGAGGAAAATTGCATTACAATTTTTGTGTTGATTTCTGCCGTACAACAAGGTGAATCAATCATAATTGTATGTGTATCTCTCCCTTCTTGAGCCTCTTTCCTCCCCCAACCCTACCCCTCCAGGTAATCACAGAGTGCCAGGCTGGGCTCCCTGTGTTATGTAGCAGCTTCTCACCTGCTATCTGTTTTACATATGATAGTTGTAGTATGTTGATGCTACTTTCTCCATTTGTCCCACTATCTCCTTACCCCTCTATATCCACAAGTCCATTCTTTACATCTGTGTTTTCATTCCTTCCTTGCAAATAATTTCATCAGTACCATCTTTCTAGATCCCATATGTATGCATTAACATATGATATTTGTTTTTCTCTTTCTAACTTACTTCACTCTGTATGATAGGCTCTAGGTTCATCCACCTCATTAGAACTGACTCAAATGCAAAGTTAGAGCTTGAGCAAATTCCGGGAGATAGTGAAAGACAGGGAAGCCTGGCATGCTGCTCTTCATGTGGTTGCCAAGAGTCAGACATGACTTAGTGACTAAACAACAACAAATGGTGTTAAAAAGTGTTCTAGTTTGAACTTTTTTTTTTTTTTTTGTTCTATTCTGTGAAAAATACCTTTGGTAGTTTGATAGGGATTGCATTGAATCTGTAGATTGCTTTAGGTAGTATAGTCATTTTTACAATATTGATTCTTCCAGTTTAGGAATATTCTTCTGTTTGTGACATCTTTTATTTCTTTCATCAGTGTGTTACAGTTTTCTGCATACAGGTCTTTTGTCTCTTTAGGTGGTTCATTCCTATTGTATTTTATCCTTTTTGTTGCAAAAGTGAATGGAATTGTTCCCTTACTTTCTCTTTCTGATTTTTTTTGGGGGGTTAGTATATAGGAATGCAAGGGATATCTGTGTATTAATTTTATATCCTAAAAATTTACTATATTCATTGATTAGCTGTAGTAGCTTTCTGGTAGCATCTTTAGAGTTTTCTATGTATAGCATCAGGCTTCCCATGTGGTGCTAGTGGTAAAGAATCTGATTGCCAGTGCAGGAGATGAAACAGACACAGATTCAATCTCTGGGTTGGGAAGATCCCTGGAGAAGGGCATGACAACCCACTCCAGTATTCTTGCCTGGAAAATCCCATGGGCAGAGAAGCCACGTGGGCTACAGTTCATAGGGTCACTTAAGAGTTGGATTCAACTAAAATGACTTAGTATGTGCGCTTGCATGTATAGTATCATGT
The DNA here is from genome assembly GCF_001704415.2 of Capra hircus. Lineage (NCBI taxonomy): Eukaryota > Metazoa > Chordata > Mammalia > Artiodactyla > Bovidae > Capra > Capra hircus. Next base: position 109,214,082 of record NC_030810.1, on the reverse strand, counting down.
CTTCTGCAACAATGAGAGTTTTACTCCTTTTCCAATCTGGATTCTTTTTATTTATTTTTCTTCTCTCATTACCATGGCTAAGACTTCCAAAACTATGTTGAATAATGGTTGTGAGAGTAGGCACCCTTGTCTTGTCCTGATCTTAGAGGAAATAATTTTAGTTTTTCACCATTGAGAATAATATTTGCTGTGGGTTTGTCATATACGGCCTTTATTATGTTGGGATACGTTCCTTCTGTGCCAACTTTCTGGAGAGCTTTTATCATAAATGGATATTAAATTTTGTTGAAAAACTTTCTCTGCTTCTATTGAGATGATCATATAGTTTTTAACTTTCAGTTTGTTAATATGATGTATCACATTGATTTACATGTATTGAAGAATCCTTGCATCCCTGGGATAAACCCCACTTAATCATGTTATATGATCCTTTTAATGTCTTGTTGGATTCTGTTTGCTAGAATTTTGTTGGAGATATTCACATCTCTGTTCATCACTGATATTGGCCTATGATTTTCTTTTTTGGTGGGGTTTTTGCCTTGTTTTGTGTCATTTTTGCCTTATTTTGGTGTCAGACTAATGGTAGCCTTGTAGAATGAGTGGGATGTTTCCTTCCTTGGCAATTTTCTGGAAGAGTTTGAGCAGGTTGCATATTAGCTCTTTTCTAAGTGCTTGGTAGAATTCACCTGTGAAACCATCTGTCCCTGGGCTTTTGTTTATTGAAAGATTTTTGATCATGGTTTCAATTTCAGTGCTCATGTTTGGTCTGTTAATATTTTCTGTTTCTTCCTGGTTCAATCTGGAAGGTTTTACTTTTCAAAGCATTTGTCCATTTCTTTCAGGTTGTCCATTTTATTGGTGTATAGTTGCTCATAGCAGTTTCTTATGATCCTTTGCATGTCTGCATTGTCTGTTGCAACTTCCACTTTTTCATTTTTAATTTTATTGATTTGAACCTTCTCCCTTATTGTCTTGATGAGTCAGGCTAATGGTTTGTCATTTTTTAGAAAAATCTTCTCAAAGGACCAGCTTTTAGTTTTTTTTTTTTTTTTTCCAATCTTTGCTATTGTCTCCCTCATTTGTTTTTCATTTATTTCTGCTCTGAGCTTTATGATTGGTTTTCTTCTACTAACTATTCTATTCTTCTTTTCCTAGTTGATTTAGGTGTATGGTTAGGTTATTTAATGTTTTTCTTGTTTTTTGAGGCAGGCTTGTATTGCTGTAAGCTTCCCTCTCAGCACTGCTTTTGTTGCATCCCATAGTTTTGAGTTAGCAAGTTTTCATCATTATTTGTTTCTAGGTATTTTTTTTATTTCCTCTTTGATTTCCCAGTGATCACTTGGTTATTCAGAAGCATATTGTTTAGCTCTATGTGTTTGTGTTTTTTACAGTCCCCCCCCGCTGTAGTTGATATCTAATCTTATGGCATTGTGGTCAGAAAAAAATGCTTAATGCAGTTTTATTTTTAAAAAATTTATCAAAGCTTAATTTGTGACCCAAGGTGTTATCTATCCTGGACAATGTTCTGTGTGTGCTTGAGAAAAAAACTGAAAACTGTTTTTGGATGAAATGTCTTATAGCTATCAATTAGGGTCTAGTGTATCATTTAAAGCTTGTATCTCTTTATAAATTTTCTGCCTGGATGATCTGTCTGTTGGTGAGTGGAATGTTAAAAGTCCCCCACTATTACTGTGTTACTGTCAATTTCCCATTTTATAATTATTAGCATTTTCCTTATGTACTGAGGTGCTCCTATGTTGTGTGTGTATATATTTATAATTATTATATTTTCTTCTTGGGTTGATCCCTTGTTCATAATGCAGTGTCCTTCCTGTCTCTTGTAATGATCCTTAGGTTAAAGTCTATTTTATCTGATACGAGTATCGCCACCCCCACTTTTTCCATTTTCATGAAATCCTGTTTTCCATCCCTCACTTTCAGTCTGTATGTGTCCCTAGGTCTGAAGTGGGTTTCTTGTATATATAGGAACCTTGTTTTTGTATCAATTCAGCCAGTTTGGTTGAAGTAATTGGTTCATTTACACTTATACTAATTATTGATATGTATGATCCTATTACCACCATTTAGTTTTTTTTTTTCTTTGTTTTTGTAGCTCTTTTCTTTCTCTTGTGTTTCTTGTCTAGAGAAGTTCCTTTAGCATCTATTATAAAGCTGGTTTGGTGGTTCTGAGTTGTCTTAACTTTGCTCATCTGTAAAACTTTTGATTTCTCCATCAAATCTGAATGATAGCTTTGCTGGGTAGAGTAATCTTGATCATAGACATTTTTCCTTTCATCATTTTAAGAATATCCTGACACTCCCTTCTGGCCTGTACAGTTTCTGTTGAAAGATCAGCTTCTAGCCTTATGGGACTCCCCATATGTTGAGGTCCTTTAATGGACCAGAACCTGGTGGTCTGGAGTCAATGATTAGAAAGTAAAAGACAGAAAGAGGCTGCTATTCCTTGGTTTACACAGAAAGGCAATAAAGCCTCTAGTACGGGGCTTGCTCTGTTCACAGAGGCCTCAGGTGCCCTCTCGATGGGGTGAAGGCACAGAGCACCTTCTTGAGAGGGTCTTAGAAGTCCAGTCAGGAAAGTGAACTCAGAGGGCCTCTGTGCTCCAAAGAAATAGCCTGAGAGAGAGAGAGAAAGAAAGAGAAAGAAAGACACAGGGGGCAGAGCTCTGATGGAGCAAAGGTGTTTTAATCAACATGGTGTGGGCATATATACTGTCTTACAAGGTAGTTATTCTCAGCAAAGATAAAGATTAAAATTCCAGACTTACAAAACATAGGTGATCCATATTAAAGAGAGAGAGAGTTGTAAACAATCACTTTTACTGTATGGTTCACAAGAAGGAAGAAGGTACTTATCACCATATAGAAACATTAATGAAGGAAATGCCTGGATTCCTCAGTTCTGGGAGAGGCTTGCCTCTCCTCTTAATTCCTGAGTATTCAGGAGTTAATAAGGCACAGAGAATTCCTGACAGATCCAAAACAGCACACAGAAAGCCTCTTGTTAAATGCTTCCTGACACCCATATATGTTATTTGTTGCTTTTCTATCGCTACTTTTCATATTCTTTCTTTATGTTTAATTCTTGTTAGTTTGACTAATATGTATCTTGATGTGTTTCTCTTTGTGTTTATTGTGTATGAGATTCTGAGCTTCCTGAACTTGGGTAGCTATTTACTTTCCCATGTTTGGGAACTTTTCAACTATAAACTCAAATTTTTTTTTCATACTCTTTCTTTTTCTCTTTCTCTTCTTCTAGGACCTCTATAATTCAAATGTTGGTGTGGTTAATGTTGTCCCAGAGGTTTATGAGGCTGTCCTCATTTCTTTTTTCTTTATTCTGCTCTATTTCAGTTATCACTACCATTCTATCTTCCAGTTCACTTATCTGTTCTATCTCAGTTATTTTTTTGGTTCCCTTGAGTGCATTTTTAATCTCAGTTATTGTGTTTCTCATTGCTGATTATCTGTTCTTTATTTCTTCGAGATCCTTGTTAAGCATTTTTTGGTATCTTCTCAATCTGTGCCTCTTCTATTTATGTGTGCCTCCATTTTATTTGGAAGATTTTGGATTATTTTTACTACCATTACTCTGAATTCTTTTTTAGGTAGATTGCCTGTTTCTTTATTTGTTTGGTCTTATGGGTTTTTACAATATTCCTTCATCTGCTGCCTCTTTCTCTTTTCAATTTGTTTGATTGATTGTATTTGCCATCTCCTTTCTACTGGTTGCAAGGTCGTGTCCCTCTTATTTGTGAAGTCTGCACCCAGTGGGTGGGGACGGATCTGTGCTTTGTGAAAGTTTCCTGTTGGGGAGACTGGTGTCTGTCCTGGTGAGTGGAGCTGGATCTTTTCTCTCTAGAGGGCAGTGCCGTGCTCAGTGGTTTGTTTTTTGGGGTGTCTGTGGGTTTGGTAGGCCTTGGGCAGCCTGCTGCTAACGGGCAATGTTATATTCTTGTTTAACTGATGGTTTGGTATGAGGCATCTGACACCGAACTTGCTAGCCTTTGGGTAGAGCCTGGTCTTACTGTTGAAATGGAGACCTTTAGGAGACTTCTTACTGATTAATGTTCCATGGGGTCAGAACTTCTCTGGTGATCGAATGTCCTGTACTCTGATCTCCCACCTCAGGGGTTCAGGCCCAAACCCTTACTATAGACTCAAGACTCCACAAGTCATGCAGTACAAAAAGAAAGATATAGAAGAAAAAAAAAGTGTGTGTGTATATATATATATACATATATACACATACACATATATAAAGAGTGATAGTAAGAAGAACGTCCTCCTCAGTCTTCTGTTGTCCTCACCACACAGTGAACATCAGCCAATCTGCCTGCTCAGGAAGCCCACCAATATTTCTAGGAAGGTGGTCTCTGGACGTGCTGTGGGCACTCTGGGCTCAGTTCACACTCACATCTGGCCTAATTCCAGCTTGTACTTGCTTCCAAATCCCATAATTGCCTCCAAAGTCCACAATCTCAAGCTGATTGTGGATACTTAATCCACTGCACCTGTGGCTGCAGGAATAATTTCCTTCCTCTTTCTTGGTCACACAACCTCTGGTCCTCAGCTTTGGTTTTGGCCCTGCCTTTGGTGCCTCTTTGGTTTTGGACCTGTCCTCTTAAATCTAGATTTAAGGGACTAGATCTGATAGACAGACTGCCTGATGAACTGTGGCTAGAGGTTTGTAACATTGTACAGGAGACAGGGATTAAGACCATCTGCAAGAAAAATAAATGAAAAAAAAAATCAAAATGGCTGTCTGAGGAGGCCTTACAAATATCTGTGAAAAGAAGAGAAGCAAAAAGCAAAGGAGAAAAGGAAAGATATACCCAATTGAATGAAGCATTCCAAAGAATAGCAAGGAGAGATAAAGAAGCCTTCCTCAGCTATCAATGCAAAGAAATAGAGGCAGACAACAGAATGGGAAAGACTAGAGATCTCTTCAAGAAAATTAGAGATACCAAGGGAACATTTCATGCAAAGATGGGCTCGATAAAGGACAGAAATGGTATGGATCTAACAGAAGTAGAAGATATTAAGAAGAGGTGGCAAGAATACATAGAAGAATTATACAAAAAAGATCTTCATGACCAAGATAATCACGATGGTGTGATCACTCACCTAGAGCCAGACATCCTGGAATGTGAAGTCAAGTGGGCATTAGAAAGCATCACTACAAACAAAGCTAGTGGAGATGATGGAATTCCAGTTGAGCTATTTCAAATCCTAAAAGATGATGCTGTGAAAGTGCTGCACTCAATATGTCAGCAAATTTGGAAAACTCAGCAGTGGCCACAGGACTGGGAAAGGTCCGTTTCATTCCAATCCCAAAGGAAGGCAATGCTTAAGAATGCTTAAACTGCCACTTAATTGCACTCATCTCACATACTAGTAATGCTCAAAATTCTCCAAGCCAGGCTTCAATAATACATTAACTGTGAACTTCCAGATGTTCAAGCTGGTTTTAGAAAAGGCAGAGGAACCAGAGATCAAATTGCCAACATCCACTGGATCATCGAGAAAGCAAGAGAGTTCCAGAAAAACATCTATTTCTGCTTTGTTGATTATGCCAAAGCCTTTGACTGTGTAGATCACCACAAATTGTGGAAAATTCTGAATACCAGACCACCTGACCTGCCTCTTGAGAAACCTATATGCAGGTCAGGAAGCAACAGTCAGAACTGGACATGGAACAACAGACTGGTTCCAAATAGGGAAAGGAGTACATCAAGGCTGTATATTGTCACCCTGCTTATTTAACTTATATGCAGAGTACATTATGAGAAACGCTGGGCTGAATGAAGCACAAGCTGAATCATGATTGTGGGGAGAAATCTCAATAACCTCATATATACAGATGACACCACCCTTATGGCAGAAAGTGAAGAGGAACTAAAAAGCCTCTTGATGAAAATGAAAGAGAAGAGTGAAAAAGTTGGCTTAAAGCTCAACATTCAGAAAACAAAGATCATGGGCTCCAGTCCCATCATTTCATGGCAAATATGTTGGGAAACAGTGGAAATTTTGGCTGACTTTATTTTTTTGGGCTCCAAATCACTGCAGATGGTGATTGCAGCCATGAAATTAAAAGACGCTTACTCCCTAGAAAAAAAGTTATGACCGACTTAGACAGCATATTAAAAAGCAGAGGCATTACTTTGCCAAAAAAAGTCCATCTAGTCAAGGCTATTGTTTTTCCAGTAGTCATGTATGGATGTGAAAGTTGGACTATAAAGAAAGCTGAGCGGCCAAGAATTGCTGCTTTTGTTTTGTGGTGTTGGAGAAGAGTCTTGAGAGTCTCTTGGACTGCAAGGATATCTGACCAGTCAATCCTAAAGGAAATCAGTCCTGGGTGTTCATTGGAAGGACTGGTGTTGAAGCTGAAACTGCAATACTTTGGCCACCTGATGCGAAGAACTAACTCATTTGGAAAGACCCTGATGCTGGAAAAGATTGAAGGCAGGAGGAGAAGGGGATGACAGAGGATAAGGTGGTTTGACGGCATCACTGACTCAGTGGGCATGAGTCTGAGTGAACTCCGGGAGTTGGTGATGGACAGGGAGGCCTGGTGTGCTGCAGTACATGGGGTCACAAAGAATCAGATGCAACTGAGATCCAGGTGTCTGTTCCCTCTCCAGACACAATGGGGTGAAAGTAGCAACTTATTAAGGCTCACTTACTCAGCTGGTCTTGGAAGAGGGAGAGGTATGTCAGACATAGTTATGTTATGTGCGGAGTGTCCACTGTGGCTGAGATCTGCGGCCAGTCGCCACAGTCTGAGGTGGGGTGTGTGTTTCCCCAGGGGAACTGGTCCCATGTCTTCGGTCCCTCAGCAGGGCCAAGTTGCACAGATTCCCAGGAAGGTATGAGCAATGACTTGTACCTGAACGCAGCTTAGTGACAGCTGTGAGCCCTGAGGTCAAGACTGCAGTGGCCTCCTGTCCTCTGCCTCTGGCATCTACACTGGTCCATCCCCCCTCTGGGATCACAAATGCAGTTATGTGTAGTCTCACCTCTGGCACTTAGGCCGGATTTGGGATATCTATCTCTGGGGTTGCAGTCCACAGCCATGGCTCATGCCACTTACAACATTCACAAAGGCGACATCTATGATCTGCGAGCACACAGTGTTAGAGGGTCTGTTGCCTCTGTGGCAGGCCCAGGCTTTTCCCTGGACTCCCTAAGCTGTCATACTAGCATCCTCAGAGTATCTTCACAGCAACTCAATCCCAGTCATCTCCCTAGGGTCCAATCTCCAAAACTTGAGCCTCAGCACCCAACTCCCACTCATTGCAGTGAGTATGCAAACAGTCTCGACTGGAAAGAGCTGGTCAGCAATGATATCTGTGGTGAATCATCTCCATTCTGCCTTCTGAGGACCTGTTGATGTGTTCCTCTCTGAGGTTCCGAAGCTCCGCCCATCCCTGCCCATGAAGGGGTTTCCGAGTATGAGGAAACTTTTCATCCTTCTTAGCTTCCTCCCCAGGGCACGGGTCCCTGTCCCAAGTCCTTTGTCTCTTCATTTTTCTATATCTTCTGTCCTACCTCATTCTGTGGAGGTTAGCTTGCCGTTTTGGAAGTCTGGGGTCTTCTGCCAGTGTTTAAAAGTCTTCTGCAAGAGGTTTTCCATATGTAGATGTATTTTTTTTAATATATATAAATGTGAGGATAAATATATATATATCTCTTTAATATATATAAATCTCTCCATCTTGCTCCTCCATCATCTTGAAAGTTCCTCCTGTATATTAATTTTGTATCCTTCAACTTAAGTGAATTCATTGATGAGTTTTAGTAGGTTTTTTGTGATGTCTTTATCTCATCTGCAAACAGTAACCATTTTAAATTTACCTTTGCAATTTGAATTCCTTTTATTTCTTTGTTTCTAGTTTGATTGTTGTGACTAGGACTCTAATAATATGTTCAATTTAAGTGGGGAGAGTGGACATCCTTGTCTAGTTCATATATATACGGTTATTATAAGTTGCTAATCTAAGTTTAAATACTTTTTAACAATGCTGCATTTCCTCCCCACTACCATGTTTAAAATTTTGACATCATATTTCACAACTTTTTGTTTTATATATCCTTTAACATCTTATGTATAGATGATTTGACAACTTTTATCTTTTAACCTTCCTATTAGCTTCATATATTACCTTTACTGTATATTTACATTTACTAATAAGATTTTTCCTTCTATGTTTAATGTTTCCTTTCTTTTTACTTGAAAAAGTCCCTTTAGCATTTCTTTTAACACTGGTTTGCTGGTGCTGAACTCTTTTATCTTCTGCTTGCCTATGAAACTTTTAATGTTTCTGTGAAATCTGAATAAATGCTTTGCCAGCTAGAGCATTCTTGGTTACAGAGTTTTCTTTTTCATCATTTTAAACATATCATGTCCCTCGCTTCCTGTCTGCAGAGTTTCTGCTGAAAATTCAGCTGATAGCCTTAAAGGAATTCCCTTGTATATATGTTGCTTTTCCCTTGCTGATTTTAATATTTTCTCCTTACCTTTAATGTTTGCCAACTTAATTACAATGTATCTTAGCATGGTCCTCTTTGGGTTTACTCTGTTTGGGACTCCACATGCTTCCTGGACCCAGATGTCTGTTTCCTTACTGGAGTTAGGGAAGTTTTAAACTATTACATCTTTAAATATGTTCTTTGCCCCCCTTTCTATTCTCCTCCTGGGACCCACTATAATGATATGATAAATGATAACATGCTTGACATTCTCCAGAGTTCTCTTAAACTGTCCTCAATTTTTTTCTTTTTTTATTCTGCTCAGCTTCACTGATTTCCGTTATTCTGTCTTCCAGCTCAATGGTCTTTTCCACTGTATCGTTTGATCTACTGTTGACTCCTTCTACTGTATTTTTCAATTATTTTACTCTTCATCTCTTTGTTCTTTATATTTTCTAGTTTTTTGTTAAAAATTTCTAACTTCTCACTCTGTACATCCTGTCTTCTACCAAGTTTTTTTGAGCATCTTTGCTGTCATCTTTATGAACTATTTATTGGGTAGATTGCCTATCTCCATTTCACTTACTTCTGAGGTTTTAGCTCCTTTCATCATTTGAAACATATTCTTCTGTAGCCTCATTTTGTCTAACTTCCTCCTTTATTTCTGTGTATTTGCTACATTTGTTACATTTCCTGACCTTAGAGAAATAGTCTTTTGTTGAACATACCCTACTTTCTGCATCCTTTCTGGTCACCAGAGCTATAAGCTCTAGGAGCACAAACCCTACTGTGAATTCTGTTTGTGAGGGATCCAGGTTGTGTTTCCCTCATGTGACTCTAATGCCTGATGATCTGAGGTGGAGCTGAGATGGTGAGGCCAGTGCCACAGAGCGGCTGCAAACACAGACTGTCTTTAGCAGAGAGGTTTGACTGCACAGAGACCATAATAAATCAATTGCTTGCAGACGTATCAAAACCCTTTTAGTGAATGGCAAAAGACAAGCTGTATCTGGTGGCAGGTTTTATAGTGGTAAGTGAGTTGATGTACTTTAAGTCAGAATTCAACACTTATTTTAGTCCTCATGTGGCCTGTCCATTATTTTATTTACCACTACCATTAAGGTCTCTTTTCCTCACTGTGTGCTAGTCTTGGTCACAATTTTTGTAAGTCCATAAGTTAACCCTTGCCAAAATGATTGAAATACAAATGTCATACATACTGGAGAGCCACTTTGAAAAGTTGGAAAGACCCAATGATGAGATAGCAGAAGACTCTAAGATTGTAGGCCAAAAGAAAACTGAATTTAAAAGAAAGTATCAAGTCCTCTTAAATTACAAGCTCATTGCACAGGTAATTCACATTCTCCAAACCTGCTTTGTATAATATGTGGTAACTAACTATCCAATGAAGCCATGAAACCTTTAAAATTCCCTTGCAACACAGAGAAAAAGCACCCTGCATTAAGTGCCACCTTTGGATTTTTTCAAAAGAAAAACATATTACACAAAGAAAAGAAACAGTTTTTGTAGGCCACCACTTCATCAAATATGTCTGAACTGAGAAGATCATTCTTAGTGGCTAACCACATTGCTAAAGCTATAGTGGCTAACCACATTGCTAAAGCTAAGAAGCCCTTTACTCTATTATTGGTAAAGAGTTGATCCTGCCTGCTGCTAAAGACATTTGTTGTGAACTTTTCGGAGAGGCTGCAGTTCAAAAGGGGATAGTTGAAAAGAAAGTGTTCTCTCAGCTAGTATCATAACTGGATGAGCTGATGAAATACCAGAAGATATTGACACAATATTGTTGGGATTAATGAATCACCCTGGTACCTAATCCAGACTGGAGAGTCTACTGGATGGGTTGCCATGCCTTTCTCCAAACTTTCAAATCTCCATACATTCTGGTGGAATATCTGGAGATTGCCTCAAAAGCATTGAAAAGCCTGCTTCCATTTTCAACATCCTATCTTTGTGGAGCAGAGTTTTCTCCAGTGACTGGAACCAAAATGAGATTACAGAGTAGACTGAGAATAAGCAACACACTCCAAGTGTCACTGTTTCTCATCACTGCCAAATAGGACTATCTATGTACTAATGTGCTAAGTTGCTTTAGTCATGTCCAACTCTTTACAACCCTATGGACAATAGCCCACCAGGCTCCTCTGTCCATGGGATTCTCCAGGCAAGAACACCAGAGTGGGTTGCCATGCCATCCTCCAGGGGATCTTCCTAACCCAGAGACTGAACCTATGTCTCTTATGTCTCCTGCATTTGTAGGCAATTCTTTACCACTAGCACCACCTGGGAATCCCCAGTTAGTTGCAGGAAAACAAGCTCAGGTCTCCCACTGATTCTGCATTATGGTGAGTTATATAATTATTTCATTATATATCACAGCATAATAATAGATACAAAGCACACAATAAATGTAATGTGCTCAGATCATCCTGAAACAATCCCTCCACCCCACTTTGTGGTCTATATAAAGGTGTAACACTATATGTTATTTTTCTCTTGTAGGCACATCCCTAACTTGAGAGATGGGGAATGACTACAAGAAAATTATCCTGCTTAAAGGATTTCAGCACATCAATGATAAATGTTTTAACATGATTAAGTCTTTACTTAAAGAAGATTTAAAACTGACTAGTAAAATGCAAGATGAATACGACAGAGTTAAAATTGCTGACTTGATGGAAATGAAGTTCCGAGGGCCTGCATGTGTTGACAAGCTGATAGAGTTGGTCAGAGACATAGATGAAATTAAAGACCTTGCCAACAGTCTTAGAAAGGAGAAGTTAAAAGGTAACTGGAAGAACCCTTATTTATCACTCTCTCTTACTGACCTCAACTTTGACCTTGAATTGGTCAAAGTTTAGACCTCTCTTTCCCAACTTGAGACTCAGTATCCATGACAATGGTAGCATTTTAGATGCCAAAAATTAACAACTTAGAGGATGTGTTTCCTACAAAGAGATCTGATGTGTTTTAGAGGGTGTATTTTGGGGGTGTGGGCAAAGAAAATAGTAGGAATTGATGAGAAAGTCTGAGGCTTCCATGCATTAGAAGATTTAGACAATGAAGAAACAAAATTAGAACATGTAAGATTTTGAAGTATTTAAATCAGTTAATATGCATGCTCTATTATCACATTTACTTCATCATTTTTATACTTTCTAGAAATAAATATGAGACAAAAACCTTAAGCAAAAACCTACCTCTCAGAGATGTGAAGAACTCACCTCTTATAAAACCACTGGATTAGAAAACATATTTGATAAAATGAAATCCAGTATCACCATTTTGTCCCATCACAAGTTAGGTTATATTTTCCTTCTCTGGTTTCAATAATTCAAATAGATCTTCTATAGGCATTGACCCATGACTAGCATCATGAAATTTTAGTTTATTAAGAGGAAGATAAATAATATGAGAGTTGTAAAAGGATTCGACTGAGATAGATGAGTCCAGAGAATAGGATGAGTATGCTTGTTGTACAGGGGACAAGAAAGGAAACCGCTGAGGATATTCGAGTCAGAATCTGTACCTATGTTGTTACTTTGGCCACCTTTGGCCAAGTGAGGCTAATGCAGTAGAGGTAGATGCAACCATACCCAGATCCGCCAGCAGGAACTGAGAGGAAACACTATTGAAGGTGCTTCGTGTATCTCGACCAGCTCCTTTGGATTTACCATGTTCTCTTTTATGACATCAGCTATAAAGAAAAACAAGGCAAAAGGAGCAACTCCAGTGGAAAACCAGGGTACGTCCAGTCTTGGGCAATCCACTTCCACCGCGAATGAAGCTTCGGGATCTGAATCAGTCAAGGATACACCTGTGAAGGTAGGATGGCTTAGGTCCCACAGAAGGAGTTTTTCCTATGGCTCTTTTTATGAAAACTTAGTTCTTTATTCATTTCTCAATGTGCAAATAGAAGAATCAGAGAAAAGGGGAACCAGGGGGAAGGTGAAAATGAGTTTCAGAGTCAGTAAATTAATAGGTACTGAACCAGTCCATTCTGAAGGATATCAGACCTGGGATTTCTTTGAAAGGAATGATGCTGAAGCTGAAACTCCAGTACTTTGGCCACCTCATGCGAAGAGTTGACTCTCTGGAAAAGACTCTGATGCTGGGAGAGATTGGGGGCAGGAGGAGAAGGGGACAACAGAGGATAAGATGGCTGGATGGCATCACTGACTCGATGGACGTGAGTCTGAGTGAACTCCAGGAGTTGGTGATGTACAGGGAGGCCTGGCATGCTGTGATTCATGGGGTCACAAAGAGTCGGACATGACTGAGCAACTGAACTGAACTGAACTTGACTACCCATTATGTTTCTGAACTACTGTGCACTTTAACTTATATAATATAATTCTGAATGATGGAGATATGGAATCATTACTCCTCTTCTAGAAGTATATTAAAACAATCATATTAGGAAAGCAGTTTACCAAAGTTTGCCAAAGCCTACCCAGATAACCACGATGGTATGGTCACTCACCTAGAGTGAGACATCCTGGAGTGTGAAGTCAAGTGGGCTTAGGAAGCCTTACTATGAACAAAGCTAGGAGGTGATGGAATTCCAGCTGAGTTATTTCAAATCCTTAAAGATGATGCTGTTAAAGTGCAGTGCTCATTATGCCAGCAAATTGGGAAAACTCTGCAGTGGCCAAAGGACTGGAAAAGGTCAATTTTCATTCCAATCTGAAAGAAAGGTAATGCCAAAGAATGTTCAAATTACTGTACAATTGCACTAATTTCACATGCCTCCAAGATTATGCTCAAAATCCTTCAAGTTAGGCTTCAGCAGTATGTGAACCAAGAACTTCCAGATGTACAAAGCAGATTTAGAAAATTCAGAGGAACCAGAGATCAAATTGCCAAATACTGCTGGACCATAGGAAAAGCAAGAGAATTCTAATAAAGAGAAACATCTCAGATGGTAAAGAATCTGCCTGCAATGCAGGAGACCTGAGTTTGATTCCTGGGTTGGGATGATCCTCTAGAGAAGGGAGTAGCAAACCATTTCTGTATTCTTGCCTGGAGAATCCCATGGACAAAGGAGCCTGGTGGGCTACAGTCCATGGGGTCAACAAGAGTTGGACATGACTGAGTGATTAACACTTTAAACTTTGAACTCTGCTCCACTGACTATGCTAAAGCCTTTGACTATGCGCACGCTCAGTCACTCAGTCGTGTCCAACTCTTTGTGACCCTATGGGCTGTAGCCCACTAGGTTTCTCAGTACTTGGGGTTCTCCAGGCAAGAATACTGGAGTGACTTGCCATTTCCTTCTCCAGGGGATCTTCTTGACCCAGCTATTGAAACCGTGTCTTCTGCATCTCCTGCATTGGCAGGTGGATTCTTTCCACTGTGTCACCTGGGAAGTCCTTGTCCCACAGCCCTTGCTGTACATGCATGTCATCCTTCTCTGTTGCTGCCAGCCCTCCCCCACTTTGACTGTGTGAGTCATAACAAACTGTGGAATATTCTTAGTGAGATGGGAATACCAGACCACATTACTTGCCTCCTGAGAAAACTGTATGCAGGAAAAGAAGCAATAGTTAGAACTATACATGGAACAAGGGGCTGGTTCAAATTTGGGAAAGGAGAACCACATGGCTATATGTTGTCACCCTGCTTATTTAACTTATATGCAAAGTACATCATGCAGAAGGCCAGGTTGGATGAAACACAAGCTGGAATCAAGATTGCCAGGAGAAACATATAACCTCAGATATGCAGATGACATCACCCTTGTGGCAGAAAGTGAAGAGGAACTAAAGAGCCTCTTGATGAAGGTGAAAGAGGAGAGTGACAAAGCTGGCTTAAAGCTCAACTTTCAGAAAATGAAGATCATGGCATCCTGTCCCATCACTTCATGGGAAATAGATGGGGAAAAAGTGAAAACAGTAGCAGACTTTATTTTCTTGGGCTCCAAAGTCACTGTGGATGGTGACCACAACCATGAAATTAAAAGATGGTTGCTCCTTGGAAGAAAAGCTATGGCAAACCTAGATAGCATATTAAAAAGCCAAGACATCACTTTGCCAACAAAGGTCAAACCTATGTTTTTTCCAGTAGTCATGTACAGATGTGAGAGTTGGACCACAAAGATGTCTGAGTGCTGAAGAACTGATGCTTTGAAATTGTGGTGCTGAAGAAGACTTTGGAGAGTCCCTTGGACAGCAAAGAGGTCAAACTAGTCGATCTTAAATGAAGTCAACCCTGAAAATTAATTGGAAGGACTGACGCTAAAGCTGAAGCTCCAGTACTTTGGCTATCTGATGCAAAGAGCTGACTCTTTGGAAAAGACCCCGATACTGAGAAAGACTGAGGACAGGAGAAGTGAGCAACAGAGAATGAGATTAACTAGAATAAGTATAATTAGAATCTAGTAATAAAAAGTTGATTTTCTAAGTAGTGCAGATGTATTTCATTTCTCATTAAAAACTACTAACCAGGCAGGGGAAATCCTACTTTTCAGAAAAAGAAAACCACCGAAACTAGTGAATCTAAGAGGATGAAGCTAACCAAGGAGGAGAGTCAGCTCCCAGGATTGTCAGTAATGAGCACAGAGTCAACTAAGTGCCTTCTCCAGACTCCTCAAATGCCTTCACCAAAGCCATCCAGCAGTTCCTCAATCAAGGTGCCGTTTTCCTGTTCCTAATATGTGTCCCTCCTTACAACATATTATAAGAATATTCATGACCCCGAAAGAATCTCTCAGTATTCCCTTTCTAGATACAAACTTCTTTATGCAATCAAATCACCCCAAAACTTATCAAATAAAATATTGAGGCAAATTAAATAAATGAATTAAAAAAGTGTTGAGGTCTTAGTGTGTTCTAAGTCCTTGGACTTTTGGACATTTTTACATTTATGAATAATTGCTGACCTTACAAATGTGACAAGCCTATGGAGGTGGCCAGGCAATTAGACAGGAACATAAGGGTATGTTTATCCCCGACATCTTGGTTTCCTTTCGTCCCTTTTCTCTTAACCACACCTCTAGATTAGTTCTCAGCATTCTATGCTCCTTCCCATGTCAGGTCTTTGCTCACAGGCTAATTCCTTGATTCGCACTCATGATTCATGTTGCTTTAATGGCTAAATTAATTCAACCATCAGGTACCAGCCTGAATTCCTTCCTTAGCATGTCCTCACTGAGACACCCCTCCCCAAAACTTATAGATAGTCTCATTTTTTATCGCTGTTACAGAATCCTTTACTATTCCTTTATAGTGTGTATCGCAACTGTAATAAATTTGTTTTTCTTCTCTTCTAGACAATGATCTTGGAGTATAGGTACTCTATCAAAAGAGAATACAAGACAGGGGTGGGAAAGTGAGTCCACAGTTGTAGGCATCAACCTCTATCCCAACCTGCTTTTTATTTTAC
This sequence comes from Capra hircus, assembly GCF_001704415.2. NCBI lineage: Eukaryota > Metazoa > Chordata > Mammalia > Artiodactyla > Bovidae > Capra > Capra hircus. The sequence goes on along the minus strand of NC_030810.1, from coordinate 109,198,188 downwards.
CCTGGGTTACATGAAACCTGGAACTATGGAGTGTGTGTCTAAGATGAATGGGCAGGAAAAGATTCCCCCAAGATAAGTGTCAAGGGTAGGCAAAGGCAAGATTTAAACCACAATCTCTAACCCAGTTTCTTACCCAAGACCCAAGCTTCCCTCTAACTCAGGCTATATCCTCACCACCACCCCGCACATTCCACTTGAAGACAGAACTCCTACATAAGGGGACTTTAAATTTGTGGTTTTGTTGTGGTTGTTGTCATTGTTCTTATTAGTCACAAGAGTCCATATTTTTCCCAGTAATATTTCTCAGAAGATCAGTAGGTTTGTAGAAGCCTATAGAATAGATACTAGAAACCCACTTGTGTCTTTTCTTGATGAAAAAGTCATAGTTAACAGACATCCTTAAGTGCAACCAACTTTAGACTGAGATTTACTTCTCTTATAGCCAGGGAAGTTTATCTACTTGCTTTGGCCAGTTTGCATCAGATGTAGGACCCAGATTCCATCCCCAAATCAATGAAATTTTGTCTGAGCTGTTAGTATTTGGAGAGTGAAATCTGTAATCATAGTTGAGGTAGGTAAAGGATAAGTAATACAGGTATTGGAATATGTGCTATCAGTCCAGAAAAAAATTGAAAAGTTCAGATTCAACATTGAGAAAGAGAAAAGATGCTATATTCTGTGTGATTTTGAAAATCATTTTCAAGAACTAAGAAAAAAATCTATTTTTATCCAGAAAAAAAGTGACACAGCCACCACACCTAAGGACTTAAAAAGGAAGATGATATCTTGTAACCAGAGTCAGCTTCCAGGAACTTCAGCAACCAGCTTGTGCCCAACTGTGAGCAGTGGCCAGATGACTCCAATTGTTCTACCAAAACCACTCAGCAATTTCTCAAGCAAGGTACCGGCTTTTTGATCCCATTCCTTGCACTTCTTACAACAGAAGTACAAGAATTATCATCATTGAACTTCCCATTTAGTCATTTATTATACTTACCCCTTCATTTATCAGTGTTTAATCTGTGATCCCATTCTATTCTACCTCCTTGTTAATTTGGCTGTTTACCAAAGCATAAGTTCATGAAACCTCCAATTTTGAGAGGTTTACTCTCTTGTATTGAATAGAAAGAGGAGGGAAAGGTGACTAAACAAGTCAAAATGAGTGTGTCTTTACTTCATACATTCCACTTTCCTTTGGCCCTCTTCCCATTTGCTCACTGACCACATGGCAGGGTTCATTTTCAAAGTCTGGTGCTCCTTCTCAGGTCTGATATTTTGACATAGACACTTTTCATGTTTGAAATCACTTGTCTTGAGTTGCAAACTTTAATCTCTTCCTAGGGCAAGTCCCCACTGATACCTGCCCACTCTCAGAATATATTAGGTATTCCTCTTGCTTGCTTTCAAAGGTCAGTTTACTTTCCCTTTTTTAGCACTTACTGAAACTATAATAAATGTACATTTTTCTTTGTTACTGGACTATAATATAAATTATAAGGTGCCTGTCAACTGAAAAAATGCACAACCTAAAAGTTAAGAATTATGCTTTATTCAGCAGACAAATATGAGGACTTAAGATGGGGACACAGATTCTCAGGTAGCTCTGAGAGAGCTGCTCTGAAGAAGCAAGAGGGGGAGGCAGGTTATACAGGAATCTTGTAACAAGGACCAGGCAGTCAGAACATCAAAATGTTACTGTTTGTAAAGAGAACCTGATGTCTCAAGTTAAAATTTAACACATTTTTATATACAGAAAGATGCAAAGATATGGGCTCACAGACCCTTTGCTATAAAGTTCAGCTATCTGGGGCCAGTATCCTTAACCTGAGTCTCCTGAGGGGGCACCGTCAGGATTGGCTGAAGCAGTTGACTGCTTGCTGGAGGGCATTTTGCTTCTATCCTGAGTTCCCTCAGGGCTTACAGTGTGGGCAGCTGTAATGCGATGGCTTGATGGCCACAACATCCTCAGTTTACTGATATGGCAGGCAGCGTTTTTCATTCATAGTGCCCTATTCCCAGGATAAGACCAGATCAGGGTGGAAAAATGACACACACACATGTGCATCGACTCCTATCCTCGCCTGCCTTTATTCTGTCCTGATATGACCCTTGCGGTTACCATCACGCTGGGGCACAACACCTATTCCTGCAGCAAATAAGCAAGTGACAGGAGAAATAGGCCAAAGCAACATTTAAATCACGAAAATAGCTTGTCACCCAAGTTCCAAGCTGCCTAGGCTGAAGCCCTCTGTACGAATCCAAGCATACCAGTTGAAGACATTTCTTTTAACATAATTGTTCAAGTTTGATCGTGTTACTGTTTTTATTACTGTTAACTCTGATAATTAGTAATGCCTCACGTAGTCTCTGTTTTATTTATGGGATAGAGCTAGTAATCTGTGCCTGTTTGCCTCTAGGTCCAGATGGCCCTGGTCTAGTCATTGAAACCTTAGACCCACTGTCAGTCTGCTGTGACAATGACGTGCATGTACACACAAGTCAACTATGCCTGTCTATGCATACAGGCTTAGAATTGACACTCTCTAAGGTCCCATCTGCCTAAATTTGTGAAATAGTCATTTCTACTTTCATATGAATCATTCTGCTAGCCCCCAAATCCCTGGGAGCATAGGAATCCCAGAGAGCCCCATCTATCCCCTTGGCTTCATACACCGAAAAACACCTTGCAGTCATTTCTCCGTTGGAGCCCAGCCACTTCAATAGGAGGCCTGGAACAAAAAGGATCTGGCCATTCTTCTGGGAAAGAGCAGGAAAGCATTGCTCCTTCATCAGAGGGTCTCCCAACTATTTTTTCTGTGATGTAGGCTATGTTTGGGATTCAGAGACAGAAGCAGACCAATATTTTCTTTGATTCATACTGCTGTGTCTCCGTGAAAGCAAATACCACATATTGGCATGATTTAAGAACCAGGTGGAGTTGTGAAGGACATAAGCCAAGGGAAAAAAATCAATTACTATTTTTAAATACTATCCACCCAAATAGTATATTTTAGGGATCTAAATCCTGCTTTTATGATGGAAGCTTTTGCTTTAACTGATTATGAAAACCAATCATGATGCTCTTGTCAATGTGATTAAATTAGTAGTAGAGGTTAATAGAAAAGTTTCTTTAATAAAGTCCTTCCAATACCACCTCTATCTGGGGTTTCCATCAAAAAGACTGGAATTAAGCATGAAACATCTGTGGATCAGAGCAGAAACAGAAACCCCTGTGTCTACTGTAAAATAATAATGCAGTGATATTTCTATGTATGAGCACTTAATGGTGTTAGACTTTTAAGATGTGGGTTCTTTGTGTACATTATCTCATTTATTCTTTATAACACCACATGAGGATGCTATTGTTAATCCCACTTGACATATGAAAATGCTGAAGTTCCTAGGGGTTAAAAATCTCCTAAGTCATGCAGGAAGAGTTGACTCATTGGAAAAGACTGTGATGCTGGGAGGGATTGGGGGCAGGAGGAGAAGGGGATGACAGAGGATGAGATGGCTGGATGGCATCACTGACTCGATGGACATGAGTCTGAGTGAACTCCGGGAGTTGGTGATGGACAGGGAGGCCTGGCATACTACAGTTCATGGGGTCGCAAAGAGTCGGACACGACTGAGCGACTGAACTGAACTGAACTGAAGTCATACAGAAAATAAACATTAGAGCCAGGATTCAAATCTAGCTTAATTGAATTCTAAAACATGAGCATTTAATGGCATATATTGCTCCCACAGTCAGAGGATAGACTACTTCAATATCTGAAATTTACCTCTAAAAATTTATATCAGATAATGTTATGTCTCAGATTTGTTTTCATATCCTAGGCTCTCAAGCCTTCTAATGAGAAATGAAGTGACAAGGGAGGTGAGAGAGTATTCTAATCAAGAAGCTACATGTCAGAGACAGTCATTTAAATCAGGTCCCTCATCTAAAGTTTTATCAACAACTGATACTTTATGAATTGGTTAAATGGATGCTCGAAGTGGTAACTGTGGCACTTCTATACTGTGCGTGTTAAGTCGCTTCAGTCGTGTCTAACGCTTTGCGACCCCATGGACTGTAGCCTGCCAGGTCCTCCGTCCATGGGATTCTCCAGGCAAGAATACTGGAGTGGGCTGCTATGCCCTCCTCCAGGGGATCTTCCTGACCCAGGGATAGAACCTGTGACTCCTGCAGCTCCTGCATTTTAGGCAGATTATTTACCGCTGAGGCACTGGTGAAGCCCTCTATACTGTAGAATGTTAGAAATAGTCTTTCATGGGTAAAACCTGAGATGGTCAAGATACATTATTTCATAGACACTTCCTGCCCTGGCTTAAACAACTATAAAAACTCAAGTCCTAAAATTGTTTATGTATGGGTCTGTACCCTGGGTGAAATTGCAAATGGATATGTGCATTGTTCATAGTGATGAAAGATTTGGCTGCCTGATAGAGACTATGCAAAGAGAATCCCGCCTAAGGGTTTATGAATTTGAGGGAATATCTCTGGTATGTGGACAAACAAAGCATTGAAATGAAAGGAGACCCGGGTTTCCTAGATTTGAAGAGTGGAAAATAGAAACCATTTTGCTTATTTGGTAAATACATGAGGTAATGAAAGACTTAATGAGTAAAAACGTCCATGAATGCAGCCTATGTTGTTTTGAGACCATTATAACCTGGCAGAATTTTCCACTATTTTATTACTCCAAGTGTTGTCTTAGTGAAGTTGCAGCAGAGGTAGGGCCAGAATTCAAAAACAGACCAATGACATTGCAATTACCTGAGTTTTAACATCTGCAGAGAGAAGTTTGCAATCCTAGTGGGGAGCCAAGCTGGGGAGGCATTGGGAGTGTCAGAAGATGTGCTCTTATTCCAGAGAAATTTGTTATTCCAGAGAAAATCGTCAGAGTGTGGATACTGTGGTGTGTCTGTGAGAAAGAAAGACAGAGAGATACAGAGAAAGATGGAGGGTAAGAGAGAAATGTTATTGTTCATATGATATTGAAAATCATTAACCAGAAAGAAGAAAATGCATGTCTTTCAACTGGAAAAATAGAAGACATAACCACTAGAACTGCTGACCCCAGGATGAAACTATCCCTGGAGCAGAGTCAGCTTCTGCAAATTCCAACATGCAGCATAATGCCAACTAAAAATTGCCTCCAGACTCCTCAGAAGCTGCCACCAACCACATCCAGCAGTTCCTCAATCAAGGTACCAGATTCTCATTTTCAATATTTCCCTCTTCCTACAGTATAATGACAGGCACCAGTAGAACCATATAAGAACTTCTCACTAATCCCTTACAGTATCCAATTCTTTATTCATTAGGTCGCACATGTTGTTACTGAGTGTGTACTTTGAGGATCTACTGGCATTCAAATTCTGACTCTCACTATGCTGTCCCTTGCCTTAGGATAATCTATGGCCTAGTGTGCACCTAAATCATTCCTCTTCAGTAGTGGGTATAATTAGTAACTTGTTTAATTTTATTTTTGTGTTTCCTTCAATACTATGAAAGACAGAAAGTTTCCTTATAGTTTTCTCACTATGAAAGAGAGAACTCAAGGAGCAATAGGGTAGAGAAATAGAGAAACACAGCACTATCGTCTTTTTCTTTTTTCTTTTGGAAATAATATCATCCATATTAGGATGCAGAAATTTAGGAAATGAAGATACATGGACAAAGATAATTACTGTTAACTGTCTGAAATCTCCCCTCTATCAAATGCTCTCTTTTGGTAAATAGACTTTCTGATTGTACCTTTTGTTGTGTATATATAAAGAATATTAATTTGTTTCAGGTTGATCACATTACACATATTTTTCTATAATTCATTCTTTTTCTTTCATCTTGAAATGCTATTCAAGAAATGTAGATTTAAATTATTATTTTAACATAAAAATAATTACCTGATTATTTTGTAAATTAAATAATAATTCTTTGCTATTTGACTTTAGGCTCTTTCAGTGTTCCACAAACATACAATGAGCGTAATAAGAGCCTCTGTCCATCAGGCCTACTTTCATGACCCTGTGTATAGAATATAATTTTTTTCTCAAGTCCTGTGTACTTCTTCTCAAGGTGCTGCTCATATTACTAGTAAGAAATTTGTTGTTACTGGTTAACTTGTCCTGGGAATGAGCCCCTTGACACGTGACTTCTCTTTTGGCATTCTTCTCCTCAGGGTCCTGCCATTATTCTACCACGAGTGTGTAGAGGAGGAAAAACAATTTGCCCTCTGCCCTTCTGAGGTCTTAGCTGAGATCTCTTTTTTAAAACAAAGGTGGTTGTTGTTGTTGTTCAGTTGCCCAGTTGTGTCTGACTCTTTGTGACCCCATGGATTGCAACACATCAGGCCTTCCTGTCCCTCACCACCTCCTGGAATTTGCCCAAGTTTTTGTCCATTGCAACAGAGATGCCATCCAGCCACCCAGCCATCTCATCCTCTGATGTCCTCTTCTCCTTCTGTCCCCAATTTTTCCCAGTATCAGGGACTTTTCCAATGAGTTGGCTATTCACATTAGGTGACCGAAATACTGGAGGTTCAGCTTCAGCATCAGTCCTTCCAATGAGTATTCAGGGTTTATTTCCTTTAATATTGACTGGTTTGATCTCCTTGCTGTCCAAGGGACTCTCAAGAGTCTTCTCCAGCACCACAGTTCAAAGGTATCAATTCTTTGGCTCTCTGCCTGCTTTACGATCCAGCTCTCACAACCATATGTGACTATTGGGAAGACAATGGAATGGGAGAGACTAGAGATCTCCTCAAGAAAATTCAAGATATCAAGGAAATATTTCATGTAAGAATGGGCACAATAAAGGACAGGAAGGATAAGAGCCTAACAGAAGCAGAAGAGATTAAGAAGAAGTAGTAAGAATACACAGAAGAACCACACAAGAAAGATCTTAATGACTCAGATAACCATGATGGTGTGGTCACTCACCTAGAGCCAGACATCCTGAAGTATGAAGTCAACTGGGCCTTAGGAAGCATACTATAAACAAAGCTAGTGGAGGTGACAGAATTCCAGCTAAGCTATTTAAAATCCTAAAAGATGATGCTGTTAAAGTGCTGCATTCAATATGTTAGCAAATTTGAAAAACATAGCAGTGGCCACAGGACTGGAAAAGTTCAGTTTTCATCCCAATTCCAAAGAAGGGCAATGCCAAAGAATGTTAAAACTACCATACAATTGCAGTCACTTCACATGTTAGCACAGTTATGCTCCAAATCCTTTAAACTAGGTTTCAACTGTACATGAACTAAGAAATTCTAGATTTAGAAGCTGGGTTTCAAAAAGGCAGAGGAATCAGAGATCAAATTGTCAACATTCTTTGTATCCTGGAAAAAACAAGGGAATTCCAAAAAAAAAAAAAAATCTACTTCTGGTTCATTGACAATGCTAACGATTTTGACTGTGGATCACAACAAACTGTGGAAAATTCTAAAGAGGTGGGAATACCATACCACTTTGCCTGTGACATGAAACAACTAATGGGTTCAAAATTGAGAAAAGAGTATAACAAGACTGTATCCTGTCACCCTGCTTATTAACTTCTGTGCAGAGTGCATCATGCTAAATGCCAGGCTGGATGAAACACAAGCTGGAATTAAGATTGCCAGGAGCAATATCAACAACCTCAGATGTGCAGATGATACCACTCTAATGGCAGAAATTGAAGAGGAAAGATTCTCTTGATGAGGGTGAAAGAGGAGAGTGAAAAATCTGGCTTGAAACTCAACATTTAAAAAATTAAGATCATGAAATCCAATCCCATCACTTCATGGAAAATAGAAGGGGAAAAAAAATAGAAGCAATGACAGAATTTATTTTCTTGGGCTTTAAAATCACTGTGGATGGTGACTGCAACCATGAGATACACTTGCTCCCTGGAAGGAAAGCTATGAGAAACCCAGATGCTGAATTAAAAAACAGAGACATCACTTTGCTGCCAAAGATCAAAGCTATAATTTTTCCAGTAGTCATGTATGGATATGAGAGTTGGATCATAAAGCAGGCTGAGTGCCAAAGAATTGATGCTTTTGAATTGTGGTGCTAGAGATCTTCAGAATCCCTTGGACAGGAAGAAGATCAAACCAGTTAACCCTAAAGAAAATCAATTCTGAAAATTCACTGGAAGGACTGTTGCTGAAGCAGAAGCTCCAATATTTTGACCACTTGGCATGAAGAGCTGACCCATTGGAAAAGACTCTGATGCTGGGAAAGATTGAAGGCAAAGGATAAGGTGATGGCTGAGGATGAGATGGATAGATAACATCACCACCTCAATGGACATGAATTGAGGAAAGTCCAGGAGGTAGTGAAGGACAGAGGAGCCTGGCATGCCGCAGTTCATTGGCTTGCAAAGAGTTGAACATGACTTAGTGCCTAAACACCAACAGGGATGACATCAGTGGATTCTAACTGGAGCCATTCTCTACTCTCAGTGCTACTGATGCAGAAAGCTCAACTTCTCTGTACACCTGTGCTGAACCAAATCTCAGAGACAGAGTTTTGGGCAATGTAGAAAAAGATAGCTTTATTGCTTTGCCAGGCAAAAGGGGACACAGTGGGCTAATGCCCTCAAACCTATATGTCTCAACTTGAGGAAGATAGTGGCAAGTTTTATAGTAAAAGAAGGCATGATAAGCTCATGGACATTCCTATAATGAGTTGGTGATGAACTAAGTAGGAGTCAGCACAAACAACCTTCAAGTCCAGCTGGTCTGGGATCTACATGCTTGTAGGCAGCATATCATTGTTAATCATTAATTAACTTCTCCCATTTGGAGGAAGATTCAGTATCTGCAAAATAGATTAAAGATACTTCTGTTTTATCCTTTGATGGGGAAATAGTACCTTGCCCCAAGGCTACTCTTGACTCTTTCTTGGTCTCCCATTTACTTCCTTCCTCAATTAACAGTTGCTTGAACTCAGGGAAGGTCATGGAGGTTGAATGAAGGCTGCTTCCTATAGTCAAAGAAATGGGGCACACAAAAGCCTTGTGCCCAGAAGCCCCTCAAGGCCTGCACAGTATCACTATTTCATCATTGAAATGAAATGAAATGAAGTCGCTCACTTGTGTCCATCTCTTTGTGACCCCATGGACTGTAGCCTATCAGGCTCCTCCGTCCATGGGATTTTTCAGGCAAGAGTGCTGGAGTGGATTGCCATTTCCTTCTCCAGATGATCTTCCTGACCCAGGAATCAAAGCCGGGTCTCCCGCATTGCAGGCAGATGCTTTACCGTCTGAGCCTTTGTATATTAATCCGTGCACGAAAATAAGTTAATGGGATAATTTAAGATGATTTTTTTCATTCTCATCTCTACTAGGAATCACTACACAGCAACATTGCTACTGTCTACGGCCTCTGACTCTACATAGCTTTTCTTGGGAAAAAAATACTTTTTCTTTTGAGCTAACACTTTTTAAAGAAAAATATTCTTCCTACCACACTCATAAAGGAATGGAAAAAAAAAAGGGAGAGAGAGAGAGAGAGAGATCACTGATTAAATCTCCAGTATTCCATTCTTTTATTTATACCATGTTAGTGATCTTTGTCTAGTTTTTTTTTTCCCCCCTCAAGCTCTACCCGATTATGCTCTTTATTGAGGTTCAACATTAAGCCATAGATGGTTTTCATTAGGGAATGAAACTGCATTCCTTTTCTTAATTGTGCCTGTTTTTGGTGTGTATTTCTAAGTAGAAACCAAGATTGAAGTCTGTACCTAAAGAAGCTTCCAGAGAGGAGGGCTTCCAGAGGGGCCCCAAAGAAGTGATGGTGCTGAAGGCAACGGAACCATTTACATATGATGTCACAGGAGGCAAGATGATGTTTCATGCCACAGTGGCTACTGAGAATCGGTTCTTCCAAGTGAAGATTTTTAATGTTGCCCTGAAGGAGAAGTTCATCCCCAATAAAGTCATTGCCATATCAGATTATATTGGCCGCAATGGGTTTCTGGAAGTGTTCAATGTCTTATCTGTGTCTGATGTTAACCCTGACCGAAAGATGGAGATCTCTAAAAGCCTAATTCAAAAGGCAAAGGCAACTCCTAAAATCAGTCATCTTTATCTGCAACACCTAGGAACATTTGTGAATGGGGTTTTTGTGGTGCATAAGGTAAGTCCACATCATTGTTTTGCAATATTTCTTTTGCAATCTCAGAATTCAAAAGTCTTAACTGCCAAATGAATAAAGTTAATAAATACAGGAACTCAAAGCCCTTCTGACTAGGGATAGTTGGGTGCAGTCTTTCACTTCAGAATATAGGGCTGATAATTTCTTAACATTCTTCTTGCCATAATAACATGCAAGTTTTTAAGAAAGTGATTCACCAGAAATCAGAGTATTTTATGAGCTGTACTGATCCATTCACAGCCACCCTGTGCAGAATTTATATTTATCTATTAACATATTATTAACATGTTAACATAGAGAGAGCACTCCTTATAATTGTGTGTGTGTGTGTTTTTTTTAAGTTCTACCTACCTATTTCAGTGACAGTTTAAGTTAATTTGTGAATAAAGAATTGTTCTTTCAAGCTTGGATTTCAACTTCAACAAACAAGATGAGAAATCAGCAGACTGCTTTGCCCTAGAATTTGCTCTTATCAACAATTAGCTAAGATTCTGATCATCTGAACTGTAAAGTGTTCTCACATCTTCACATTCTTTCATCAAAAAATCACTGAGCCAAAAACTTTAGCATTAATTAAGTGAGAAATATGGATATTGAAAAAATGTGAGAAACCAAGTCATTTCATTTTTCAATTTATTATATGGACAATAAAATGTAGAATTTAGGTGAATTCTTAGAATCAGAGTAGGTATTTTAGTCCCAACACTTCACAGAAATACTAAACTTAGCTGACCTAACTTTTATGTGAAGTATGTTTTATATCCCATTATATATGTCTTCTAAAGTGTCTCTTTACTTATCCCAGTTTTTTTTTTTTGTGCACTCTATTATAGAAACTGTGCATACATGAGCATTAGCAGAATTGATGAGTTAAAGTAAGTGACATTGAAACTAGAACAATGGAACAAGATGATCTAGAGTCAAGATTTGGGCAGATTAGGGAAGAATGAATAGATACAGAAGATAGAGGAAAGAATTGCATATTGAAGTAACAATCAACTGAAGGAGGATTTGTAGCAATCTTTTTAGACTAAGCGTAAGACAGGGATAGCCTTTCTTCTCTGTTCTTCATCGTGAAGTCACTCAGTCATGTCTGACTTTTTGTGACCCCCATGCACTGTAGCCTATCAGGCTCCTCTGTCCATGGGATTTTCCAGGCAAGAGTGCTGGAGTGGATTGCTATTACCTTCTCCAGGGGATCTTCCTGACCCAGGAATCGAAACCGGGTCTTCCGCATTGCAGGCAGACGCTTTACCATCTGAGCCACCAGGGAAGCCAGGGAAATCCAAAAGAGCCTCTGATGTTTCTCAGACCACACCACATCTAAGATCCTTAAGAAATCTCAGCTATTCTTAGACGGAAGCCGGAAAAATTAGGGAGGTAATCCCTTTTTCTAGAATGACCCAGCACACAAACACCTAAAGGAAGAAAAGATAGAGAATTTAAATGGGAGAATAAACTGAACAAGATATCTTACACTATTTGATACCTGTAATACTTAGACCTCCAGCTCGTATTCACTATTCTGAGAGAAAACTTTCCACTAACACTCTCCATTTTTCAAAGTTGTGGTAATTCCTGATCCAGTCCTCAAAAGATGAATGCTAATTTTCTTTTGCAGAAATGGGTATATAATGAATTCATATATTATGAAATACGAGATGATACAGGAGTGATGGAAGTCATGGTTTATGGACAGCGACTAACCAGTATCAGCTGTGAAGAGGGTGACAGACTCACACTCGTGTGCTTTGAATTGGCAGAAAGCAGGGCTAAGAGGCAGCTGAGATCTGTAATTCATAGTTACATCAAGGTGAGAACTTCTGGTGGGTCATCATTGTTCCAAAGTAGAAGTCTTTAAGAAAACTATACTGCTGCTATTACACAGAGAGTCCATCAGGTGAAATAACTAATCCTTGTCATTTAGTGTGTGTGAAGTCCCTTTTCATCATTCTTTTTTTTTTTAAGGATATTTTAAAATGTAGGTTAAAGTGTACAGCAAAGGGATTCACTTACACACACACACACATATTTATATGTTGTATTCACACATACACGTGTATATATATTCATTTCAGATTCTTTTCCATTGTAGGTTATTATAAGAAATCAAGTATAATTCTCTGAGCTATACAGTAGGTCCTTGTTGTTTACCTATTTTATGTATTATAATGTGTATATGTTAATCCTAAACTCCTAATTTATTTCCCCTCCCCCCACCACTATCCCCTTTGGTAACCATAAATTTTTTTCTGTGTCTGTCAGTCTTTTCCTGTTTGGTAAGTTCATTTATATCTTTCTTTCTTTTTTTTTTTTTTTTCTTTTTTAGAATCCACGTGTAAGTAATATCATATGATATTCATCCTTTGTCTGACTTACTTCACTCAGTATGAAAATCACTAGGTTCATCCATGTTACTGCAAATGGCATTATTTTATTCTTTTTATGGCTAAGTAGCATTCCATTGTTACCCCCGATCTTCTATATTCATTCATCTGTCAATGGGCGTATAGGTTACGTTCATGTCTTGGTACTGTAAATAGTGCTGCTACAGGAGAGTGATTGTAGGATGATATGGTAACTCTATTTTTAGTGTTTTAAGGAACCTCCATACTGTTCTCCAGAGTGGATGCACCAATTTATGTTCACACCAACAGTGTAAGAGGGTTTCACTTTCTCCACATCGTCTCCAGCATTTGTTCCTTTAAGACTTTTTAGTGATTGCCATTCTGACTGGTGTGAGGTGACAGTCATTGTATTTTTGATTTTCATTTCTCCAATGATAAGCAATATTGAGCATCTTTTCATGAGTCTGTATTCCATCTATATGTCTGCTTTAGAGAAATGCTTATTTAGTCCTCTGCCCACGTCTTGACTGGGTTTGAGTTTTGATATTAAGCTGTATGAGCTGTTTGTATATTTTGTAAATTAATCCCTGTTTTTAGCATCCATTGCAAACACTTTCTCCCAATCTGTGGGTTGTCTTATTGTTTTATTTATGGTTTCCTTTGCTATGCAAAATCTTTTAAGTTTAATTAGGTCCAATTTGGTTATTTTTGTTTTTATTTCCATTACTCTAGGGGGCTGATCCAAAAAATATTGCTTCAACTTACTTCAAAGATTGTTCTGCCTATATTTCTGATAGGAGTTTTAGTGTATCCAGACTTACATTTAAGTCCTTAATCCATCCTGAGTTTAATTTTTAATGGTGTTAGAGAATGTTCTGGTTTGATTCTTTTAGACATAACTATCAAGTTTTCCCATCACCACTTACTGAGGAGACTGTCTTTTCTCCATTGTATATTTTTGCCTCGTTTGTCATCAACTAATTGGCCATAAATTTGCAGGCTTCTTTCTGGGCTCTCTAGCCTGTGCCGTTGATCTATACATCTTTTTTGTGTGTGTGTGTGGCAGTACCATACTATTCTGATGACTATAGCTTTGTAATATTGTCTGTAGTCAGGGAGCATGATTTGTCCAGCTCCATTTTTATTTCTTAAGATCATTTTGGCTATTTGTGGTCTGTTGTAGTTTTATGCAAATTACAAACTTTTGGAGTTCTGTAAAAAATGCTACTGGTAATTTGATAGGGATTGCATTAAATCTGCACATTGCCTTAGGTAGTATAGTCATTTGAACAATATTGATTCTTCTAATCCAGGAACATGGTATATCTTTCTATCTGTTTGTGTCATCTTCAGTTTCTTTCATTAACATCTATTAGTTTTCATTTAAGGATATTTTTAATCATATTAAAGAGAGAAACTTCAGAAAGTCTATCAAAAGCTGTATCTAAGCTGAATATTATAAAGTTGTTTGAATTTTAAGATCAGGTGGATTAATTATTAAATTTTGACTTTTTAAGGCAAATTTATTTCGAATACTGGTTCTATGATTTGCTAGTTGACTACTAACTTAAATACTAAAAACTTCTGATTCAACATCTATAAAATGAGGAATATCTTTTATCTCAGAGGATAGTTACTCGCCCATTTCAGATCTATTAATAAATGAACAAGGATGCCTCTGAGCCTTTCAGAACACAAAGTTACCTGCCTTTGGTGAGATACACATGTTGGTCAACAACAGAGGTGATTGGTCCTATGGGACAAATTCCATGATTTTTGTCAAACTCAACATTCATGTGGAATGGATTCTTTGAATACTAACAAAGGCTACTAATGGCATACTTTGCTTTATTATACTTCACTGTCTTCTGTGTCATAGATATTTGCTTTTTCTTTGGTTTGTTGTACAGATAAAGGATTTGTAGCAATCCTGTGTAGAGCAAGTCTCCTGGAGTCGTTTTTCCAAAACATTTTTCACGTTGAGTGTCTGTGTCATATTTGGCAATTCTCTTAATATTTCAAGCTTTTTCTTGAATTCTTGTATTTGTCATTTTGATCTGGGGTTAGTGATCTTTGATGTTACTATTGAAATCATTTTGGAGTGCCATGAATTGCACACTTGTATAAGACGGGGAATTCTTTGATAAATGTTATCCATGTTCTGACTGCTCCACTGATGGACATTTCCCCCATCTGTCTCCCTCTCCTTGGTCTCCCAATTCCCTGAGGCAAAACAATGTTGAAATTAGGCCATTTAATAACTCTATAGAAGCTGCTAAGTGTTCAAGTGAAAGGAAGTGTTATACATCTCTCACATTAAATAAAAAAATAAGAAATGATTAAGCTCAGTGAGAAAGGAAAAAAGCTGTCAAAAGTTAGGCTTCTTGTAACAAATAGACAAGTTGTGAATGCAAAAATTTTTTAAATAAATTAAAAATGTTATGCCAGTGAACCTATGAATGATAAGACAACAAAACAACCTTATTGTTGACATGGAAAATTTTTGTGGTCTGGATGGAAATCATTCTTAGGGTAAAGCCCTAACACTTAAATGCCATGAAGCCTGAGAGACATGAGAAATCTGCAGAAGGAAAGTTTGGAACTAGCAGAAATTGATTCATTAGGTTTAAGGAAAGAAGCCATCTCTAACATAAATGTACAAGATGAAGCAGCAAGTGCTGCTGATATGGAAGCTGCAGCAAGTTATCCAGAAGACCTAGCAGAGATGATTAATAATGATTGCTACACTCCACAACAGATTTTCAAAGAAGATGAAGCAGTCTTATATGTAAGAAGGTATCATCTAGGATTTCCACAGATGGAGAAGAGAAGTTAGTGCCTGGCTTAAAAGCTTCAAAGGACAGACTGACTCTACTGTTATGGGCTAATGCAGCTGGTGACTAAGTTGAAGCCAATGCTCACTGACCATTCTGAAAATCTTAGGGTCCTTAAGAATGCTTAATCTTTTCTGCTTTTGCTCTTATAAATGGCACAATAAAGCCTGGATGATAGCACATCTGTTTACAACATGTTTTACTGAATATTTTAAGTCCACTACTGAGACCTACTGTTTAGAAAAAGAAAAAAAAAAGATTCTTTTTTAAAATATTGCTGCTCATTGACAATGCACCTGATCACCCAAGATGTCCTATGGAGATATATGAAAAAATTAATGTTGTTATCATGCTAACATAACATCCATTCTGCAGCCCATGGATCATGATTTAAGAAATACATTTCACCAGGCTATAACTGCAGCAGATATGAGTCTTCTGATGGGTCTAGGCAAAGTCAAATAAAAACATTTTGGAAAGGATTCAGCATTCTAGATGTCATCAAGAACATTCATATTTCATGGGAAGAGATCAAAATACCAAGATGAATAAGCATTCGAAGGAAATTAATTCCACCCCTCATGGATGATTTTGAAAGGTTCATGACTTCAGTGAAGGAAGTAATGGCCGATGTGGTAGAAAATGAACTAGAGTTAGAAGTGGAGCATGAAGATGTTACTGAATTATTGGACTTTGATGATAACTTTAATAGATGTGGTGTTGCTTCTTGTTGTTCTTGTTCAGTCACTAAGTCATGCCCAATTCGTTGTGACCCAATGGACTGCAGCACACCAGGCCTCCTCCTTCTCCCAGAGTTTCCTCAAATTCATGTCCATTGACTTTGTGATGCTATCTAACCATCTCTGGGTGAGCAAAGAAGATAGCTTCTTGAAATGTCATCTACTCCTGAGGATGATGCTGTGAATATTGTTGAAACAACAAAGGATTTAGAATATTATACAAACTTAGTTGATAAAACAGTGGCAGGCTTTGAGAAGTTTGGCTCTAATTTTGGAAAAAAGTTATACTATGGTTATTGTTGGTGAGGAAAGAAAATTTCTTCTACTCTTCTAAGTTCTTTAGACTGGTCTAAGAATTAAAATGAGATAGATTAACAAGAGAAATGCAAACAAAAATTTAATAACATGTGTACATGGAGAGGACACATGTCCTGCTTGCTTGCTCCCTGGAAGAAAAGTTATGACAAACCTAGACAGCATATTAAAAAACAGAGATGTTACTTTGCCAGCAAAGGTATGTATAGTCAAAGCTATGATTTGTCCAGTTATCATGTATGGATGTGAGAGTTGGACCATAAAGAAAGTTGAGTGCCAAAGAATTGATGTCTTTGATCTGTGGTTTGGAGAACACTCTTGAGAGTACCTTGGACAGCAAGAGATTAAACCAGATAATCCTAAAGGAAATCAGTCCTGAATTGGAAGGACTGATGCTGAAGCTGAAGCTCCAATACTTTGGCCACCTGATGTGAACAACTGATCCTGATTCTGGGAAAGATGGGAGGCAGGAGGAGAAGGGGATGACAGAGGATGATATGGTTGGATGGCATCACCGACTCGATGGACATGAGTTTGAGCCATCTCCAGGAGATGGTGATGGACAGGGAAGCCTGGCGTTGCAGTCCTTGTGTTCACAGACAGTCAGACACGACCGAGCAACTGAACTGCCTGATTCATGAGAGACCCAGAAAAAATGAATAGCTTACCCAAATGGCTGAAACCCTCAATTTAAATACCATCTTCAGTTAGATACCATAGTAGTTAATGATAAAAGAGAATGTCAGGGGTAGTTATTTGAGACCTCCACTGGGGAGAAAGACAATTCACATGGAGATGGAAAAACAAATGTTATAGTAAACAAATGTTTGCTGGACATCCAGAGAAGATGGGACAGAGAGTGAACTCTATGGACCCTGCAAAGTTTCCTCTACCACACTTAGCCCATATTCTTTGCAGATACCTCTTATGAGACCTTTATTCTGGGAACAGCCTCTTTAACTAAATTCTTTAGGTAGCTAAGTTCAGTTGAGTTCAATCACTCAGTCATGTCTGACTCTTTGAGACCCCATGGACTGAAGCACTCCAGGCCTCCCTGTCCATAGCCAGCTCCCTGAGTTTACACAAACTCACGTCCATTGAGTTGGTGATGCCATCCAATCATCTCATCCTCTGTCATTCCCTTCTCCTCCTGCCTTCAATCTGTCCCAGCATCAGGGTCTTTTCAAATGAGTCAGTTCTTCACATCAGGTGGCCAAAGTATTGGAGCTTCAGCTTCAGCATCAGTCCTTCCCATTCGGGACTGATTTCCTTTAGGATGGACTTGTTGGATCTCCTTGCAGTCCAAGGGACTTTCAAGAGTCTTCTCCAACACCACAGTTCAAAAGCATAAAATCTTCTGTGCTCAGCTTTCTTTATAGTCCAACTTTCACATCCATACATGACTACTGGAAAAGCCATATCTTTGACTAAACGGACTTTTGTTGGCAAAGTAATGTCTCTGCTTTTTAATATGCTGTCTAGGTTGTTCATAACTTTCCTTCTCAGGAGCAAGCATCTTTTAGGTACTAAAGGGGCTGTGAAAAGAAAGATTTCCAGAGGCTTTTGTTTCTTAAAAATAATCAATATAAGTTAATCCTCATGTCTGAAAGACATCTTTTGGGGGTGATAAATTTCCTCTACACTATCAAACAGCATTGTATACTACAGACAGATTTTCCATGAAAGGAAATGTCAATCATTGCAACAAAATCCATCATTGTCTTATTTAAGAAATTGCCACCACTAACCCAAGCTTCAGCAAACATCAGCTTCATCATTTGGCAGCCATCAATATCCAGGCAAGATCCTCCTCCAGAAAAAAAAAAGAAAAAAAAAAGAAACATTATGACCCACTGAAAATTCAGATGATGGTTCATGTTTTTTAGTAATAAAGTATTTTTTGATTCAGTTATGTACATTGATGCTCTTGCACAGTTAATAGACTGCAGTATAGTATTATATAAACATAAATTTTATATGTACTGGGAAAGCAAAAAAAAAAAAATGTGTCATTTTATTGTAATATTCTCCTTGTCACAGTGGTCTGGAACTGAACCCATACTATCTCTGAGGTGCGCCTGTACTAGAATGCAAACAGATCAGATACAAAGGCTGACATATCCAAGAACTCAGAAATGCACATGCTCTTTAGTCTTGCCAGTTCTCAGCCTCTCAATGAGACATCCCAATCCTTCCTTCACAGCATGGCACCAGGAATACCTTTTGCCCCTTCCTTCCACCTTTCCTTCCAGTAAGAACTTTCCCTTCAACTCTTGGCCTTGAGTATAATTGATTCTTCTCTCTGGTTCTCCAAAACTCCTGCCTGTCTACATGCACTTATGCTGGGTATGAGTGCCTATCTCATTTGAGGGTTCCAACAAAGAATTGGGAGTGGTGGCTCAAAAGATAGGCATTCACTAAATAAGCTAGGTGAGACTCGGAGAAGAGCCTCTTAGGTGGGAAGAGGAAAAGGGATGTGATAGTGTGAATAAAGGGAGAAATATATAATCAGGTTCATCTCATTGTTTATCTTTTTCTTCTTCAAGGTCACCAAGGTCAAGCAAAGAACAACCACACAATTCTGATTCATATATGGAAACCTGCTCAGAGCTGTTCTTCTAAAAACCTGGATGTCATTAATATTGATGTTTATGGAACTAAGATAGAATTAAAGCAAAAATGTGTGTGTATACACACACACACACACATATAGTGTACTTTATTAGCCATTACTTCTTAGGAATAAAAAACTTTACATTTTTTTATACTTTTCTGTAATATCTCAATGTCCCTTTTTGTATCTATAACTTTTATAACTTGGAAAAAATAATAAATATTATGTTTTTCTTTCCTGAAATTATGTATCGCTAGGAGTCTAATTCATTGGTTTCTTGCTTAAAAGGAAATAGTCATCTGTGGCCTGAAAATCAGATAGAGACACCTAAGCCTCAAGCAATATTTGAATTTATACTTTGGGTGTGATCTTTACAGGATATAACTCTGGTCAAGAATGAACAGGTTGAGCAAGCTGTGCTCAAAGAACCCAGGAGGAAAGCAGACCAACTGAAATTCCATCTGTCCTTCATTGCCAACCCCCATCCCAGGGTGGAGCTGCTTTAGTCTAAAACAATGTTATCTTTTCAGAATTGATCTCCGGGAGGGGCCATGATTGGGTAATTTGCTTACAAAATAAAGCAGCTTTTGGCTATTTGCCTGAAGCTACTAGTACATTTTGAAATTAACTCTGGTACCTCTCTTGTGAAATAACTGGTTCCACTTATTTATCCAAGTACCAACAGCTCAGTAGATCTCCAGTTATACTTCATGGTCCACACGTGTATGGGTCCTATGAGAAAGTTGCTACAGGCAAAGACCTGGATTAGGCAAACACTGAAGAATAATGGCACCCCACTCCAGTACTCTTGCCTGGAAAATCCCATGGACAGAGGAGCCTGGTAGGCTGCAGTCCATGGGGTTGCTAAGAGTCCGACACGACTGAGCGACTTCACTTTGACTTTTCACTTTCATGCATTGGAGAAGGCAATGGCAACCCACTCCAGTGTTCTTGCCTGGAGAATCCCAGGGATGAGGGGAGCCTGGTGGGCTGCCATCTATGGGGTCGCACAGAGTCGGACACGACTGAAGCAACTTAGCAGTAACTTAGCAGCAGAAGAAGAATAATTAATTTACTTTACAGTACAGTGACTTCCCTGGTGGCTCAGAGGGTAAAGCATCTGCCTACAATGTGGGAGACCCGGGTTCAGTCTCTGGGTTGGGAAGATCTCCTGGAGAAGGAAATGGCAACCCACTCCAGTATTCTTGCCTGGAAAGTCCCATAGATGGAGGAGCCTAGTAGGCTATAGTCCATGGGGTCGCAAAGAGCCAGACACGACTGAGCGACTTCACTTTTACAGTGGCAGAAAGTAACTAACACTGATTTAACAGTGTGTTCTTTGGCAGAAAGTAACTAACACTGATTTAACAGTGTGTTCTTTTACATTTATTTTTTTGAAGTACAGTTGATTTATAATGTTAATTTCTGCTGTACAGCACACTGATTCAGTTATACATATTAATGTATTCTTTTTTGTATTATTTAATAAACCACTATGGTTTATTACAGGATATTGAGTATAGTTTTCTTAGAGTGTATTTGTTGATCCCGCATTTGGTACTTGATATTTTGCAATTATTTTTTGTCACTTAATCTTATACCAGCTCTAGAGGGTTGATAGGATTCTTTTTTTTTTTTTTTAACTCTCCTAATAAAAATAAGAGACAGAATGGCAAGATCATGTTTTTAATGATTAGAACATTTCCATCATAAAAAGAATTTCCCCCATGCCACTTTTTTGCCAATGCTTTCTCTAATCCAAGCTCCTGGAAACCACTAATATAGTTTTTTATTTTTAGTTTTAGTTATTTTATAATATGAGGGAAATTGCTTTTAATGCTGTGCTGGATTCTGTGTACAACTCGAGTCAGTAATAATTATACATATCCCCTTCCCTCACCCCAACTGTCTAGGTCATGAAAGAGCACCATCTGGGCTCCTTGTATTACAGCAGCTTCCCACAGCTATCTATTTTACACTTAATACTGTATATATTCGATGCTACTTTCTCAATTCATTCCACTCTCTCCTTCCTCTGTTGTGTCCATAAGTTCATTCTCTGCTTCCGCGTCTCCATTCCTTCCCTGAAAGTAGGCTCATCAGTACTACTTTCCTAGATTCCAAAAACAAAAAAAAATACATATTAATGCATATGTAGGGAATCTAGAAAAGCTTAAAGTGAAAGTTGTTCAGTTGCATCCAACTCTTTGTGACCCCATGGACTATACAGTCCATGGAATTCTCCATCCCAGAATACTGGAGTGGGTAGCCTTTCCCTTCTCCAGGGGATCTTCCCAACCAAGAGATTGATCCCAGGTCTCCCACATTGCAGGCAGATTCTTTATCAGCTGAGCCACCAGGAAAGCCCAAGATTACTGGAGTGGGTAGCCTACTCCTTCCCCAGTGGATCTTCCTGACCCAGGAATTGGACCAGGGTCTCCTGCATTGCCTGTGGATTCTTTACCAACTGAATTATCAGGGAAGGCCCTCTTAACTTTAACTTTCTCTTTTTCCAAAGTTTCCTAAGATGGAATTTAAAATGGGTATAGCATTTTGAGTCTGGCTGTTTTTACTTTGTATAGTGTGTTTTAAGATTCATCCATGTAGTTGTGTGTATTGGTTTTTTCCTTTTTATTGCTGTGTAGAATTTAATGTGTGGACTCACTGAAGTTTATCCATTCCCCAAGTGAGGAATGATTGGATTGTTGACACTTTCACAAAGTTACAAATAAAACTGAGGCGAATACTCACATGCAGATTTTTGTGTGAATCTATATTATCATTCAATGACTAAAACTTTTGGGGTGACGTTGTTGGTTTATATGGTAAAAGTATTTCAAGTATGCAAGAAATTGCCAAACTGTTTTCTCAGGTGACTAGATTTTTAATTCCCTGGAGCAATCTGTGAGAGTTTCAGTTGCTCTGTATCCACCTCAAAATTTAGCATTGTAGGTGAATGTTAATTAAAAATAAACAAACAAACAAACAAAACTGTCCAACTCTTTTGCAAAGCAGTGTACCATTTAATGTTTCTGCTACCATTATACGGCAGTCTTAACTCCCCCTTATCCTTATCGGTTGCTGGTATGGTCAGTCTTTTAAAATTTTAGTCATTCTAATTTCTGCATAGTGGTGTCTTACTGTAGTTTTAATTTGCATTTCCCTAAAGATAAATTAGTTGGAGCATCTTTTTATGTGTTTATTAGCCACCCGTGTATCTTTTTTTTTTTTTTTTTGCTCATCTAAAAATTTAACTGTTTGTTCTCACAATACTGAGTTTTGGGAATCTTTTATAAATTGTAGTTTTAGAATCCTTAGTAGCTATGTGGCTAGCAAATATTAACATCTCAATCTACGGCTTGTCTTTCATGCTTTTAAGGTATTTTTTGAAAAGACATGTTTACTTTGATGAAGTTTAAATTGTCAAAATTTTTCTTATGAAGATCTTTTAATATTTGGGGGGAAATCAAAAGACGAATGTGACACAGGAAAATTATATAAAATTCAAGTTTCAGTGACTACCATGCAGTTTTATTACACAAACCTGCTCATTCATCTATGGACTGTCTATGGCTGCTTTTGCAGCCAATGCAAAGCAAGCATCTGTAATAGAGACTATAGGGCTCGTACAGATTAAAACATTGGGTTGGCCGTGAAGTTTGTTCAGGTTTTTCTGTATTACCCTACAGAAAATCCCCAAATAACTGTTTGGCCAACCCAATATGTACTATTGGATGTTTTACTGAAAAAAAAGTTTCCAATCCTTCTTTTTGAACCTCAGTTATCTTGTAGAACAGTTAAACATGAGAAAATAATTTTAGATTAGCTTCATTTTTCATATTATCAGTGAGACTGACAATTATTTCATGCTCTAAACCTTTGATATTTTTCTTGTGAATTTGGTTCTTTATAGTGTATGTTAACTTGTACAGCTACAAATAGTACATATTTCCCATTAACTGTTTTTTCATTCAATAGATATTGAACATCTATAATATTCCTGAATATTTACATAGAGCAGAACCTTATCATCACCCCAAACTAAACCTGGCTATAGGCTTCAATAAATGAGAAATACAATTTTATTGTGATAACATGTTGAAATTTTGGAATGATTCATCCAGGAATTATCCTATCCTGACTCATCTGGAGTTAGGAAGGAGCCTGAGTGCTGCTGCTCTCCAGTAACTCACTATCTGGTTGAAGAGGTTGTACATTTCAGATATTCTTCATTTAAATGCTGCTTAGACCAGTTGATCTGAATTGATCCTTTTCACTTCAATTTTTTGACCTTAATAACTTGGATGGAGACAAAATACATATGGTCTGAGGTGAAGCTGATCAGTTATCCCTCCTCTGCTTTCAGTGACTCTGTCCTCTTAAAGTGCATTTTTCTTTTCTTCGCATAAAATTATCTTCTTCCTTTCCTCCCAATGGGCTTCCCTGGTGGCTCAAATGGTAAAGAATTCACCTGCAATGTGGGAGACCTGGGTTTGATCCCCGGGTTGGGAAGATCCCCTGGAGAAGGGAACGGCTACCCACTCCAGTATTCTTGCCTGGAGAATTCCATGGACAGAGGAGCCTGGCAGGCTACAGTCCATGGGGCAGCAGAGTTGGACACGACTGAGCAACTTTCACTTTCACTTTCTTTCACTTCCTCTCAGTACACTATTCACTCTTGGATAATTCTCCTGAAGTTACTATCTAGCTGTAGATATACACTCCTACTTACCAAGGGCACATATACCAGTATCTCAAGTCTCCACCCTACTCTTAAAAAGGGAGATAGCAGCTAGGACAAACAGTGCTGAGACATGGGGTGAAGAGCAGGTAGTGGCAGCAGGATGTACTGATATGAGGGAGAGATGAATGGTCAGGAGTAAGGGTTTACCCTGACTCAGTTTCCCTGGACTATGTGTAAGGATGGCTGAAGTGCCTCTGACAAATGTGTTCTTAAGGTATACCTGGACTATGTCTATTTTAAGATACATCTTTCAGAATAATTTAAGCGACTTTGGCCAATTGTTTGCATTAGACTTACAGTGTTACCAGTGAACGCTTTGTGGACCTGTGTGGGTATCACAGGGTGTGTCTATGCCTTATGAAGCCCATGTCCTCTTAATTGTGTGTCTAGGGTATGTATCTTCTAAAATGGAGGCTCCTAAGGTGATGCTGTGTGCTTGGCCTGAACTGTGGTACATACATTCTCTCAGTTAAATGGCCAGGTTTTTTTTTTTTTTTAATTGAAGTATAGTTGAATTATAGCGCAGGTGGCTGCAGCCAGCACACTAAGCACAGGTGGCTGTGGCCGGTGCACTAAGCATGGCTGAGAGGAGCTACCCCATGTCCGAGGTCAGGGGCAGCGGCCTAGAGTGCCAGGCTGCAATGGCGCAGTAACGGCTGAGAGGAGCTACCCCGTGTTCGAGGTCAGGGGCGGCGGTCGGAAGGAGCCACCCCATGTCCAAGGCCAGGGGCAGCACCCAAGGCCAGGGGTGGCGGCCGGGAGGAGCAACCCCACACCCGAGGCCAGGGGTGGCGGCTGGGAGGAGCAACCCCACATCCATGGAGCGGTGGCTGCTCCAAGGAGCAGGAGGACCTAGAGGAGCCATCCCACGTTGAAGGTCAGGAAGGGTGGCAGTGAGGAGATACCCCTCATCCAAGGTAAGGAGCGGCGGCTGTGCTTTGCTGGAGCAGCCATGAAGAGATACCCCATGCCCAAGGTAAGAGAAACCCAAGTAAGATGGTAGGTATTGCAAGAGGGCATCAGAGGACAGACACACTGAAACCATACTCACAGAAAACTAGTCAATCTAATCACACTAGGACCACAGCCTTGTCGAACTCAATGAAACTAAGCCATGCCCGTGGGGCAACCCAAGACGGGTGGGTCAACCCAAGACGGGTGGGTCATGGTGGAGAGCTCTGATAGAATGTGGTCCACTGGAGAAGGGAATGGCAAACCATTTCAGTATTCTTACCTCAAGAATCCCATGAACAGTATGAAAAGGCAAAATGATAGGATACTGAAAGAGGAACTCCCCAGGTCAGTAGGTGCCCAACACGCTGTGAAGAGCAATATTGCATAGGAACCTCGAATGTCAGGCCCGTGAATCAAAGCAAATTGGAAGTGGTCAAACAAGAGATGGCAAGAGTGAACATGGACATTCTAGAAATCAGCGAACTAAAATGGACTGCAATGGGTGAATTAAACTCAGATGACCATTATATCTACTACTGAGGGCAGGAATCCCTTAGAAGAAATGGAGTAGCCATCATGGTTAACAAAAGAGTCCAAAATGCAGTACTTGGATGCAATCTCAAAACTGACAGAATGATCTCTGTTCGTCTCCAAGGCAAACCATTCAATATCACGGTAATCCAAGTCTATGCCCCAACCAGTAACGCTGAAGAAGAACTAACACCCAAAAAAGATGTCCTTTTCATTATAGGGGACTGGAATGCAAAAGTAGGAAGTCACGAAACACCTGGAGTAACAGGTGTTTGGCCTTGGAATGCAGAATGAAGCAGGGCAAAGACTAATAGAGTTTTGCCAAGAAAATGTACTGGTCATAGCAAACACCCTCTTCCAACAACACAAGAGAAGACTCTACACATGGATATCACCAGATGGTCAACACTGAAATCAGATTTACTACATTCTTTGCAGCCAAAGATGGGGAACCTCTATACAGTCAACAAAATCAAGACCAGGAGCTGACTGTGGCTCAGATCATCAACTCCTTATTGCCAAATTCAGACTAAAATTGAAGAAAGTAGGGAAAACCCCTAGACTATTCAGGTATGACCTAAATCAAATCCCTTATGATTATACAGTGGAAGTGAGAAACAGATTTAAGGGCCTAGTTCTGACAGATAGAGTGCCTGATGAACTATGGACTGAGGTTTGTGACATTGTACAGGAGACAAGGATCAAGACCATCCCCATGGAAAAGAAATGCAAAAAAGCAAAATGGCTGTCTGGGGAGGCCTTACAAATAGCTGTGAAAAGAAGAGAAGCGAAAAGCAAAGGAGAAAAGGAAAGATATAAGCATCTGAATGCAGAATTCCAAAGAATAGCAAGAAGAGATAAGAAAGCCTTCTTCAGCAATCAATGCAAAGAAATAGAGGAAAAGAACAGAATGGGAAAGACTAGAGATCTCTTCAAGAAAATTAGAGATACCAAGGGAACATTTCATGCAAAGACGGGCTCGATAAAGGACAGAAATGGTATGGACCTAACAGAAGTAGAAGATATTAAGAAGAGGTGGCAAGAATACACAGAAGAACTGTACAAAAAAGATCTTCATGACTCAGATAATCATGATGGTGTGATCACTCATCTAGAGCTAGATATACTTGAATACGAAGTCAAGTGGGCCTTAGGAAGACTCACTATGAACAAAGCTAGTGGAGGTGATGGCATTCCAGTTGAGCTATTTCAAATCCTGAAAGATGATACTGTGAAAGTGCTGCACTCAATATGCCAGCAAATTTGGAAACCTCAGCATTGGCCACAGGACTGGAAAAGGTCAGTTTTCATTCCAATCCCAAAGAAAGGCAATGCCAAAGAGTGCTCAAACTACCACACAATTGCACTCATCTCACATGCTAGTAAAGTAATGCTCAAAATTCTCCAAGCCAGGCTTCAGCAATACATGAACCATGAACTTGCTGATGTTCAAGCTGGTTTTAGAAAAGGCAGAGCAACCAGAGATCAAATTGCCAACATCAGCTGGATCATTGAAAAAGCAAGAGAGTTCCAGAAAAACATCTATTTCTGCTTTATTGACAATGCCAAAGCCTTTGACTGTGTGGATCACAATAAACTGTGGAAAATTCTGAAAGAGATGGGCATACCAAACCATCTGACCTGCCTCTTGAGAAATCTGTATGCAGGTCAGGAAGCAACAGTTAGAACTGGACATGGACCAACAGACTGGTTCCAAATAGGAAAAGGAGTCCGTCAAGGCTGTATACTGTCAGTCACCCTGCTTATTTAACTATATGTAGAGTACATCAATAGAAACGCTGGCCTGGAAGAAGGACAAGCTGGAATCAAGACTGCCAGGAGAAATATCAATAACCTCAGATATGCAGATGACACCACCCTTATGACAGAAAGTGAAGAGGAACTAAAAAGCCTCTTGATGAACATGAAAGAGGAGAGTGAAAAAGTTGGCTTAAAGCTCAACATTCAGAAAACAAAGATCATGGCATCTGGTCCCATCACTTCATGGGAAATAGATGAGGAAAGAGTGGAAACACTGTCAGACTTTATTTTGGGGGGCTTCAAAATCACTGCAGATGGTGATTGCAGCCATGAGATTAAAAGATGCTTACTCCTTGGGAGGAAAGTTATGACCAACCGAGATAGCATATTCAAAAGCAGAGATATTGCTTTGCCAACAAAGGTCCCTCTAGTCAAGGCTATGGTATTTCCAGTGGTCATGTACGGATATGAGAGTTGGACTGTGAAGAAAGCTGAGTGCCGAAGAATTGATGCTTTTGAACTGTGGTGTCGGAGAAGACTCTTGAAAGTCCCTTGGACTGCAAGGAGATCCAACCAGTCAATCCTAAAGGAGATCAGCCCTGGGTGTTCATTGGAAGGACTGATGCTGAAGCTGAAACTCCAATACTTTGGCCACCTCATGTGAAGTGTTGACTCACTGGAAAAGACCCTGATGCTGAGAGGGATTGCAGGCATGAGGAGAAGGGGATGACAGAGGATGAGATGTCTGAATGGCATCATTGACTCAATGGACATGAGTTTGGGTAAACTCTGGTAGTGGTGATTGACAGGGAGCCCTGGTGTGCTGCAGTTCATGGGGTTGCAAGGAGTTGGACACGACTGAGCAACTGAACTGAAGTGACTGAAGTTCTGTTAGCTAAATATCAGGGTCTTCCACAGCATATCCTATTCGATAGCACCTGTCCAGTTTGCTGAAAGCAAACACAAAGCAGTATCCCTTTGGAGAGTTGACTTTCCTCCGTGAATTTCCCACCTTAATGAAAGTATAAACTCCAGATTTCAGGTGTAGTTTCTTTCCAGTCTTTGAAAGTTCAAAGGATATAAGGTGAAGTTTTTCCCCTTCCTTACACTGGATTTTGTTCTCTTTTCCATGCACCAATATTTCTATCCTTCCTGTGTTGTCATTTAGATTATATAATGTATAATTCCTCTGTTGTGCTTTCTGAAAAGATAAAATCAAAATCCAACTTTTGGTAATCTAATTAAGGAATGCCACATCAATCAGACATCAGAAGTGCCAGTAACAGTCTCCAGAAAGAGATATAAGGGAAAAAATACAGGCTTGAAACTGGCAGATACATAGTTAGTGTGCTGTGTTTATGTTAGTAAATTCAGGTAGAGAAGACAGTCCTGCTTTACTTAGATCCTATTGCCTCTTAGGTCCACCTTTCAGATCCCAAGCTCCTTCCCTTAGAAGGCCAGCATGGCCCTGTGAGCCAGAAATTGATCAGGCCAGTAGTTGGAATAGTTAAGGGAAATAAATTCCTGAGTTGGAAGACAATCACTCAAAGCAAGAAATGTAGGAGATAGATGAGCAAGTGTGATAAAACCAATAGAGTCTAAATAAGAGTTAGGAATGAGGGGAAGCAGAATAAGTCACCCCCAAATATTCCGCTTTGACTTATGGATTTTTAGTTGAAGATAATTAAGACCCAGCAGATTCAGGAAAAGCTTTTCACCTCTCCCTGAACTACCTAAAATAATTTAGATATGGGGACCCTACCAGAAAGAGCTATTACTAAAGATACCTTTTTACAGCAGAAAGATCTATCTGTATGGTAGGACAAACAGTTATTTAACAAACATATGCTGTTTTCATTTTCCTGTGAATTATATTCCTCCCCTTTGATGATCCAGACACCTACCTCCTTCTCCTTAGTTCAGGATAGTGTATAAGACTCACTTGCCTGACCCTGCTGGAGTCATATTTTTTATGGCACTCCCATACAGTTTAAATTACAGACAGTTCCTGCCACATTGTATTGTCCTAGGTACTGATATATCCTGAGCCATACTCCATCTTGTCTTGTCTCTTTAAATGTAGTTCCATGGAATGCTGATGCCTCCAGCAGAACAAACCTTTCTACTGAGTCAGCACCCAGCTTCCTCTCCACTCATCTCACCTGGTTCCTTCCTCTACTTTGATCTGCGTGGTTCAAAATCTCAAGCCACTTAATTTATTTCAGCCAAGTTGTTATGAAGCTAAATCAGAAGTAATGAAGTGATGAGGGAAGCAGGAAAATACATGACCAGGGATAAAAAACAGGTAATCAAAATGAAGAACACATTACATGGGAAAGAACATAGTGAGTTGGGCCATGAACCAATTGGATGCTCGTATATCTTGGCCCTAAGGTCATCTCAAACTCGATATATCAAAACTTCTCCCATACATACCTCTTAGACTATGGTAAATTAACTCTTCTTATTTTTGTTTACCACCTAATGTTCCACACTAGAAACTTGAAATAATTGCTTTTTTCTCTTTCACCTTCAATTGTTAGTGAGTGCCTGTGGATCAACCTCCCTAAGCTCCACTCCCCCCTCTTCAACAATGTTGTTTCTGTCTTTCAATTCTTTAAAGTCTTAGTGTACATTCTGGACTCTCAAGATCCAAACACAAGAAGGAAAATCTATTGTGAGCTAGATCCATCATGCAAAATATGATTCTTTGGCCAGAAAGGAACTTGAGAAGGCACAAAATCTATACATCTGAATCTGTGTAGGCCACACATCAATCATGAACCTTTTAGTCCTTAAAGACACTACAGTAGAAAGAGCATGACTTTTGTAATCAAATAAATAGAGATTAATCCAGGCTCTGGCACTGACAGTGTGTTCTTGAACAAATTATACAGTTTCTGTGATTTGTAATTGCCTGGCTTGTAAAATGGAGATAACAAAATTATCTATATCAGGGCACTGTTCTGTAGATTAAATTAGTTAATTAATTTATAAAAAAATAACCACTGAGCCCGTGTTCTGAGCCAGTCACTTTGCCATATGCTGGGAATATAACATGAAAAGAAATAGAAAAATATCTTTACCATTATGAAGTGTACATTCTAGTGGATAGAGAAAAATAAATGTAATTGAATAAAATAAATATAATAGAAAGCAAGAGAGTTCCAGAAAAACATCTATTTCTGCTTCATTGACTATGCCAAAGCCTTTGACTGTGTGTGTGGATCACAATAAACTGTGGAAAATTCTGAAAGAGATGGGAATACCAGACCACCTGACCTGCCTCTTGAGAAACCTATATGCAGGTCAGGAAGCAACAGTCAGAACTGGACATGGAACAACAGACTGGTTCCAAATAGGAAAAGGAGTACATCAAGGCTGTATATTGTCACCCTGCTTATTTAACTTATATGCAGAGTACATCATGAGAAACGCTGGACTGGAAGAAGCACAAGCTGGAATCAAGACTTCCAGGAGAAATATCAATAGCCTCAGATATGCAGATGATACCATCATTATGGCAGAAAGTGAAGAGGAACTCAAAAGCCTTTTGATGAAAGTGAAAGAGGAGAGTGAAAAAGTTGGCTTAAAGCTCAACATTCACAAAACTAGGATCATGGCATCTGGTCTCATGACTTCATGGGAAATAGATGGGGAAACAGTGGAAACAGTGTCAGACTTTATTTTTTTGGGCTCCAAAATCACTGCAGATGGTGATTGCAGCCATGAGATTAAAAGATGCTTACTGCTTAGAAGGAACGTTATGACCAACCTAGATAGCATATTCAAAAGCAGAGACATTGCTTTGCCAACAAAGGTCCGTCTAGTTAAGGCTATGGTTTTTCCATTGGTCATGTACAGATGTAAGAGTTGGACTGTGAAGAAAGCAGAGCGCCAAAGAATTGATGCTTTAGAACTGTGGTGTTGGAGAAGACTCTTGAGAGTCCCTTTGATCCAGCCAGTCCATTCTAAAGGAGATCAGTCCTGGGTGTTCATTGGAAGGACTGATGCTAAAGCTGAAACTCCAATACTTTGGCCACCTCATGTGAAGAGCTGACTCATTGGAAAAGACTCTGATGCTGGGAGGGATTGGGGGCAGGAGGAGAAGGGGACAACAGAGGATGGGATGGCTGGATGCCATCACCAACTCAATGGACATGAGTTTGTGTGAACTCCAGGAGTTGGTGATGGACAGGGAGGCCTGGTGTGCTGCGATTCATGGGGTTGCAAAGAGTTGGACATGAATGAATGACTGAACTGAACTGAATAGAAAGTGATAGTTACAAAGCAAGTAAACCTACAAAAAGATCTCTTGGGCGGGAAAAACTCCCAACAATTACAAATATCTTTAAAACAGGAATGTTCCTGGAAGTTTGAGGAATTGTGAGGAGGCCAGTGTGGCTGCAGTCAAATGAGGGTGCAATGCTGGAAGATAAATAAGATCAATGCAGTGATAATTTTCTTGTTTGACTATACTGCCCATTTACAGCAGGATTTGTTCTACGTGGTCACTCCTTGTGCCATGCAGTGCTTCAACAGCACTCATGTTTATAGGAGATAAAGTGTGGAAACTAGCTAGTGTCCGGAAGATGGTAAACTGAATGAATTGCCAGGAGACAGCAAGAGGTATTTCTGGAAAATAAATGTTAACTTAAAGTCAGGAGTAGAATATTATGGTGGTTAGGAAAGAAGTTAGATAAAGAATTCAGAAAAAAAAATGCAGTGACAAGCAGTTATGTGAAAATTTAGGATGAAAGTTATATCTGAGCTGGGCTAGGGTTGCAATGGTTACACATGAAAGCCAAGCTGGAACCCTTGCACAAAATTGGAAATTCAATTAAATTATAAGTTGAAATTCTTTTCTCTCCAACTTGAAGGTTTCTTCCATTGTGTCTTTCTTCTCTCCCATTCTGCAAACTGCACCTCTAATTTATCTTCTTTTACCTTTTCTTTTTCCCAAACTAATATCATCAATCCCGGACAATTCTGGCATCAGAATATGCATCTGTGACTTAACAATAATCTCCCTGTTTTAAGTGGAATAAAGAGACCCAGTGTTGGAGCGGGAAAGGAGAGCAAACCTCTTTGAAAACATCCAGTTTGATATAGCTAACTTCTGTACACAACTGGCAATGGCACCATTAAGCTCGTCTGCTTAGCACAGCACAGGGAAAGTCCATGCATTGATGCCATTACTGATCATCGTAACTATTGTTCTCTGAACCTCACAGTAGTGGACAACACATATTTTCCCACTTCTCTGCTTTAATATCTGCTACTTTCATTCTGTATTTGATCATTTCATCTGAGACAGATCGTTCTCCAAGTGGGCTTCTCTGATGATGCATCCTAGAATAAGATTCCTTTACTCTGCTTTATTTCAGGATTTCCTCTTTTTACTCTCAAGATTTTCTCAGATATTATTTTACTCTAAACTTGGAGATGAGATGCTTTGCTCTTGAAAAACACTGATCTCCCCACCCTAAATATCTAATTTAGAGATTCTTCCATTATTAAAATATATTATTTTCTAAGATTTACTCAGCCAAAGGGCAGAGTGAATTGGAATTTAAATTTCATGTATATTTTTTCACGTATTTTTTTTTCCTTGATATATATTGACTTATTGAGTTGAGGGAAATTTAAAGCATTGGAGTAATGGTGTTTGGATAGAGAATTTCCTTTTCTTTGAGTTTCAAATTGGACCTTATGAATTTTGGGCCCATGGGAAGAAGCTCTTATGCACAGAAATTAATGTTCTTGCTTTCTTAAAATGTTTAAGCTACACCTCATGAGTGTCAGAAAGAAAAAAGACAGGGATTATTTACATGCAAGTGGTAGAAAGTTGGTGGAGGAACTGCTTACTGACTTACTGGCCATGACAAAGGAAGACCGCTTTTCAGGTTTATAAAGCCAAAAACCAATGTAAGCCCTTCACTCTAGTCTTAGGATCACCAACTATTATAGTAAAGAATAGGATCACTTTGGGAACAGAGATATAGCTCCTCCAGGGGATCGAAATATGGCAAGTTATTGCTTCCTAGTGTTATGATAGTGACTTAGGGCTTGTATGATGTTGTAGTTTCAGAATGTATTGATATATCCAGAATAAAAATACAACCATGGTGTAAATTATTATTGTATTCTCCAGTGAAAACATTTTTATGGTTAAAAATTACTATTAGCAGAAATGCATTAAAATAAATTTCATAACTGATTTTGCTATGGCTTACTTTACAATCTATACAAATGGAATTACTTTAAATTTCCCTATATTTTATCATAGTTTACTTCTCAGAAAGCTGGATTATTTTCTTTGGGGATAAAAATATCTAAGTTACTTAACTTGAATATATTTTGTAAATAAAACTTCTCAACATTTCTTCTTTTTCAAATCATCTTAGGAGATATCTGAGTTGACCACATGATTTTTTCTTGGCTTTCATCTATGCTATTCCAGGCTTAGAAAGCCCAGTTAGAGAATACACATTGAAGAGATAAATGTAAATGATGAATATAAATGATGGCATAAGTACATGACACTACAATGATAGGGACTGATTATGTCTTGCAGCGTAGTTTTCTCTGCTCTATGAAGTTAGAAGACGTAGGTTTTAGAGATGGCCTCAAGGTGGCAGTGATTACATGTAATTGCTCCAAGTAACCCAAAGCCTTGTGATTTTTTTGTGTGAGCCAGGAATCTAAAGGTGTTGGTGAACATGGGTTGAAAATATTTAGGAATGTCTTTTATTTTTTCTGTCAACTGAATAATTTATTCCTCTCTGTCCAGGATAGCACCAAATTTCCCCTACTGCAATCTTTTTTCCATTTGCTATTGTAATGATACTAGAATTTTATTATCCTGACGAGGCAAAAATGATCCAATAAGGAATAAAATTTCAGAAAAATCACCAGTACAGAATGACTGGTAGCTCTGAGCTCCTTGTAAGAAGTCAATTAGGTTCCTGTTTTATTTTAAATTCCATCCTAGATTATTCTTAGGTATATTTTGCATGTAGCAAATTTGTTCGTGCTCCATGCCACCCCTAGCTATTCTGGTGGGAAACCAGTTTTTGTTTTGTTTCCTTGTAGGTTTCATCTTCCATCTTTTGTTGAAGGTTCTTTCTGTGTAACCAGAAATGTCTGCACATTTACTACTGTGTAATGTTCTTCTCACAACCCCTCCTCATTTGAAGTAGATGGAACTATACTCAATATCTTGTAATAACCTACCATGGAAAAGAATCTGAAGTACATATATATATATCTGAATCAATTTGCTGTACACTTGAAAGTAACAGAATATTGTAAATTAAGTATACTTCAATAATAAAAACAAAAACAAAGAATGCCTGTTCTTTCCTTCCTCTCTTCCCCAAATAATTGAAAAAGAACATCTTAAGAAATGATATTTTAGAAATCAAGACTGGAAGTTGACTTTTCATGATGAAATATAATTTGACCTTTGACCTGGGGCATCCAAGCCAGATGGTACAGCTGCACTGCGGTGGCGTTCTTGAGGGCCAGGTTGTCATCCACCCATCCATCCCCTTATCTATTCAGTAAATATCTCTTGAGTTCCTAATAAGTAATAGGAACTGTTTTAGGTTCTGGTGATAAAACAGGGAGTTAAAAACAAATCCAAGTTCTACAGAGATTTTATGCTAAAGAGAAAGGTACATCTTTTTCTTGACCACAAATTAATGAATTAATAATCTGAGGTAAAACTTCCAGCTGAAAGGAAGATAGTCTTTGGAGAGCATGTGTCAAGGAAGCCTAACAACAGCCAGGGGTTAGAGTGGGAGCTGTGGCTTCTCTTGAGAGATGACTTTTGTGCTAAACTCTGAAAATGAACAGGAACGGAATGTGTCTTCAGTCAGAGGAAACACAGTGTGAAAAATACCTGTGGCAGGAGTTTGACTTTCTTAAGGGTTTGAAAGACAATGGGAGTGGCTGTGGCACAGAGAATCTCCGAAGGGTGGTATGATGCCTTGTAAGGCCTGTAGAACATGATTAGAATACTTTGTTTCCAGAAAAATCAGAAGTGATTGAACAAAAAGTTTTGAACCATAGAGTGTTAATAGAGCTCATTTTAAACTTATCCTTCTAGATATTGTTTGGCAAAAAATGAGTAACCAATTTGACTTTGGGGAGAACAACTATTGCCATAAGCCTGGAAGAGATACTAGTAACTTTGATTTGGAAATGTAGGAAGATATACTGAATTGAAGGAGATTTGAGAAGTATTAAGACTTGGTGATAATTAGAAATGAAATGTTGGTGAGTAGGCTTTGTCAGGGAGTATATTTTAGTTTTATCCAAATAAGTTACCAGGTGAAATATGCATATATATGTGTATATATATATATACAGATGGTAACAAATACATATATATATACCTTATACATTAAATATATAAGGTATATATATGTGTATATATAATATTAATTTTATTGTAGTATATAAAAAATAAAGAAGGTACACAGATTTAAGACAATTCAACAAATTATCAAAAAAGTAAATGTAACATGATATACTGTCTTATTTATTTATTTATTTTAACTTATTTAATTTACTTTTTTTACTTTACAATATTGCATTGGTTTTGCCATACATCAACATGAATCCGCCACGGGTGTACAAGTGTTCCCCATCCTGCACCTCTGAAGTCCCTTTTTTGCTCCAAGACACACTTAAAGATTGCCATTATCTTGAATTCTAACAGCAGAGACTAATTGTACCTGTTTTTTAATATAAAAATAATTTTACAGTTTAATCTATTTTGTGTCTTTTTTCAAATGACGTTAGTAGCTTGTAGCAGTTGTTTGTTCATTTTAATTTCTGTACAACATTTCATGTTTTAGTTTTATACATATAATATATGAGAGAGTCTACTGCTGCTTGTTATTTGGGGACATTATGAATACTGCTGCTATAATCACATGTTCATTACAAATATAAACATTATATACATGTCTTTTCATTTATATGTATGTAAACATATGGGCTTCCCTGGTATCTCAGCTGGTAAAGAATCTATCTGCAATACAGGAAACCCCAATTCGATTCCTGGGTTGGGACGATCTCCTGGAGAAGGGATAGGCTTCCTACTCCAGTATTCTTGGGCTTCCCTGGATGGTAACAAATCTGACTGTAATGTGGGAGACCTGGTCCAGTCCCTGGGTTGGGAAGATCCTCTGGATGAGGACATGGCAACCCACTCCAGTATTCTTGCCTGGAGATCTCCATGGACAGAGGAGCCTGGAGGGCTACAATCCTTGGGGCTGTAAAGAGTTGGACTCAGCTGAAAGAATAAGCACAGCACAACATATGCAATCATAGACATATATATATATATATATATATATAATACTGTATATGTGTGTAAATCTTTCACTTGACTGTATACCTATGAATGGAATTAATGGAAATAAGTTTAGTATATATTGAATTTTAGCAAACAGTGCCCAACTATTTCCCAAAGTGATGTAGCAGTTTGAAATTTTTACTTAGATCACAGTTTTTTAAAAATCTTATTATAAAATATTTGTCATTTTAAAGAGTATTTTAATATGAATTTCTCGGACAAATTTTGAGGTTGAGCACAATTTATATTTATATGGTTACTAGCCATTTGTATATCTTATTTGTCAAGTGACAATTCATTATTTGCCAACTTATCTTGTGGTGTGTCTACCTTTTAAATACGTGTGTATGAGAGTAATATATATTCTGGACACCAGTACTTTATTTTATATATATATATATATATATATATATATATATACACACACACATAAAATATTAAAAAGTGAACCCCTTGGATACACTATTATCTCAGTCAATACATGGAAATCCATCTGTTTTCTCACTTTGTGGCTTGCTTTTCACACTCTTGATAGTCCCTTTTGGGGAACTGGATGAATTGATGCCACGGTATGTTGTAAACACAACTATCACACCTTGCATTGCAACCACGCAGATGCTCATCAGGCGGTGGAAATTGTTTCTTAACCTCTGAAACTGTATGTAGGCATGCGATTTGCTTTAGCCAATGGGGCATTAGGAAACATGAAAGGAGTGAAAACCACTTGCGCACTGGAGCTTGCCTTGTCTTATTCCTGGGAACCCTTCTGTCTTCATGTGAACAAACCTTGCTGACCCTTTAGGTGATGAGACACCACAAGGGCTGAGGCCCCAGCTATCATAGTCTCCTCAGTCTCTCAGCTGAGGTCCCATACGATGTGAGACGTCAGACGGTCATCGAACCTCTCTGAGCCAATCACGATTGCAGAAATTGCTTGGACAATCTACAGTGTTATAAGAGATAATAAATGTTTGTTGTTCTAAGCTAAGTATGGAGTGGTTTATTGTACAGCAAAAATTAACTGATACACTTCCAGCCTTTTGTGGTATTATTCAATTCAGTTCAGTTGCTCAATCGTGTCTTGACTGCAATTCCATGACTGCAGAGTGCCAGGCCTCCCTTGTCCATCACCAACACCCAGAGCTTGCTCAAACTCATGCCCATCGAGCTGGTGATGCCATCTAACCATCTCATTGTCTGTCACCCCCTTCTCCTCCTGCCTTCAATCTTTCCCAGCATCAGGGTCTTTTCCAGTGAGTCAGTTCTTTGCATCAGGTGGCCAAAGTATCAGGGCTTCAGCTTCAATATCAGTCCTTCCAATGACTGCTATTATTATTATTATTATTATATATTTTACCTCTACATGTTATAATCACATAAAACGTCATCAATATCATCATCAGTGTCACTCTCCTCATCACTGTTGTGATATTAAACTGCCAGTACTCTTCATATTTACTCATATATTTGACTTTTTAAGTGTTCTTCATTATTTCATTAATTTTTTGCTTCTGTGTGATGTTTCTTTCTTATAGTCTGAATAATTCCCTTTGTTATATCCTACAGTAGGTTTCTGATTAATGTATTCTTGTAGATAAACATTTATATCTGACTTCCATTTTTGAAAATACTTTATATTGCTTTCTTATTCTTTCAGTACTTCAAAGATGTCCTTATAATACCTTCTAGAACATAATTTCTAATGAAACGTCAGCTATTGGGCTTATTACATTTCCTTTCAATGCAATGTGTATTTTTTTTTGTTCTTAGATCTTTTAAGATTTTTCTCTTTATTTTGTTTTCCATTACTTTTTCTGTGATGTACTAAGTTTATGCTTTCTTTGTATATTTTCTGCTGATGGTTTACTAAGCATCTGAAATCTATGCGTTGATTCCCTTTAAGCTGTTGGCAAACTCTCCGCCACCATCTCCTCAAATTTCCTCTGCTCTGTTCTCTTCCACCTTGGAATTCCACGAACAGGACATGTTGAACACTTTCTACATATTTCTTTATGCTCTCTTCTGTTTTTTCATTCTATTTTTTTCTTCATTTGATTGCGTTTTTGTGATTTCCATTGACCAGTTTTCTAGATAATCTTGTCGTCTGCTGTATTCAGTCTTCTCTTCAATCTTTCCAACGTGTTGTTAAAAGCAGATATTGTATTTTCATCTTTATAAGATACATTGGCTGCATGTACATACATCTTTATAACATACATTACCATCTTTTATAGATGGTGATTCTTTGTTGAAGTGATCTATTGACATTTTCATCAGTATTATGTGCATCATTTCCTTTCTTTAGCATGACAATCTTAGTTATTTTTTTAATTTATTTTTTCCTAGTCATTTTATTTATTTATTTTTTACTTTACAACATTGTATTGGTTTTGCCATACATCAACATGAATCCGCCATGGGTATACACATGTTCCCCATCCTGAACCTCCCTCCGACCTCCCTCCCCATATCTAATTCCCTAATCTCGTCATAGGTGGTTTTGCTTGTATTGCCTTCCTTGTTCTTGATTATGACTCTTTAGGTTCTTGGTTCATCACTTTTTTTTTCTTGATGTTTTCTCATGCTTTTGAGTCCTATTCTTCTAAGTAAAATTTTCTAATTTTTGTATTTATTTTCTGTGACAGGATTTGTTTCTAATAAGTAAGCCCATCATTGTCAGAGGCAGAATGTATTCATGTGTCATTATATCCCTATACCTCTATATCTGAAGGATTTACTTACTGCTACAATATACTGATGCAGTTGTAGGATGTCTGTGTGTGTGTGTGTGTATAATCCCAGGGCAGGTTTTGACTCAAGACAATTTTACTTTATTCCTGAGGGGAAATAATATTTACATTTTCCTCAGATGTCTATGTTCAATCTTTTGGGGTTAATATGTGTTTGTTTACTTTTAACTAGTTGATAAGAAATACAAACAGATAAAAGGAACAAATCTAGTGAAAGAGAGAAGTCAAGCTGAAGTGATGCCTGATGCTTCTGCAGTTCCCAGAAGTGTCTCCTCACATTAGGTGTGACGGGCAAGTGGAGGAGCCTCAGTCCTTGTCAGAGCATCCTCCAGTCCTTGTCCTTGTCATGTCCCACACTGGAGTCCTCTGTTCTCTATCACACAACATGCAAGTAAAGAGAGCAAGGCTACAATATGAATGGTACATCTGGGTAACAAAAAGAGAAATTGCTTCAGATTCATTGGATTAAACATCTATTGAGCTCCTAATCTTTGCTAGGCTCTGGGCATCTTAACACATTGTTACAGGGTAGATTCTATAAGAAGAAAACTGAGATAGTGGTTTTCAGGCAATACCTGTGAGAATGCTCTCAGGATTAGTACTTATGAAGGAATGATGTAGGAAAAGAGCAAGAATTTCAGTTCCATTGCATCATGACAAAGACCCCAGCCACTCCACAGGGAGCTGAAGCTGGGAGTGCCTTTCAGAGTTGTCATGATTTAGGTGCAGAAAGGAAGATCTTTAGGCACCTGTGCTAAGATGATATGGCCCTCCTCAGGCAAGAGTGATGACTGGAGAAGGTCTTGGCTTCTGGAATAATTATCTTTTCTATAAAGGATCAGGCTTCTCAGGTGGCTCAATAGTACAGTATTTCTCTTAGTTTACAAGGAGATAAGATTCATATGCAAGTGGTACCTTCCAGTCATCAGTAAGGAAAATACACATAGAGGTATCAAAGAGAAATCTTTGAGTAGACTTGAGTGAATCTAACTGGCCACCTGATGTGAAGAACTGACTCATTGGAAAAGACCCTGATGCTGGGAAAGATTGAGGGCAGGAGGAGAAGGGGATGACAGAGAATGAGATGGTTGGATAGCAACACTGACTTGATGAATATGAATTTGAGTAAGCTCCGGGAATTGGTGATGGACAGGGAAGACTGGCATGCTGCAGTCCATGGGGTTGCAAAGATTTGGACCAACTGAGTAACTGAACTGACCGAGTGAATCTGACATTTTCCTGAATTGGTTGGTTCAAATAGTCTGTGTCGCTGTCCATCAGTGTCCTCTAGTGAGTAGACATGTCTTGTACTCCAGGTCCTAGTAGAGATCCCATTCAGAAGTGCCTACAGTTTTCCTTGTATGCATCATTTTTTTTTCTCTATTTTCCTTTGACTCTAGACAGCAAATCCCTTTTTAAAAGCAGCATTGCTTCTAAAACAACCCACCTCCTCATATCTTATCTCAGGTAATTTGGAGAAGAACAACAACAAAAAATTAGTATTACTCTTATCACCTAGAGAAAACCTAGTTGATATTGGTAACTATCTAACGTGTTTGTATGTGTGACTTGTTTCCCCACTAAGAAAAAACATTGTATATTCTTTTTGGGGCCTTTACCTTTTTTGAATCAATTGTAACAGTTGACCTCACTATTCCTCTAAGGCAGTTTTAATATTTATATAGTGCTCTATTGTTTGACTATAACACATTTTACTCAATTAAATCTCTATCCATCTGAATGCAGAGTTCCAAAGAATAGCAAGGAGGATAAGAAAGCCTTCCTCAGCGATTAATGCAAAGAAATAGAGGAAAACAATAGAATAGGAAAGACTAGAGATCTCTTCAAGAAAATTAGAGATACCAAGGGAACATTTCATTCAAAGATGGGCAAAATACAGAACAGAAACAGTATGGACCTAACAGAAGCAGAAGGTATTAAGAAGAGTGGCAAGAATATACAGAAGAACTGTAAAGAAAAAAAAAAAAAAGGTCTTAATGATCCAGGTAACCACGATGGTGTGATCACTCACCTAGTGCCAGACGTCCTGAAGTGTGAAGTCAAGTGGGCCTTAGGAGACATTACTATGAACAAAGCTAGTAGAGGTGATGGAATTCCAGCTGAGCCATTTCAAGTCCTAAAATAAGATGCTATTAAAGTGTTGCACTCAGTATGGCAGCAAATTTGGAAAACTCAGCAGTGCAACAGAACTGCAGGAGATAATGAAGGACAGGGAAGCCTGGTGTGCTGCAGTCCATGGGGTCACAAAGAGTCAGACACGACTGAGCAACTAAACAAGAAGAAGAAATTATTGCAATTTTTGTAATTATAAATAGCAAGATCTAATGCTTTTCTATAAACCTTAGTGGGTAGCTTGTTATTTCTAAGGGCAAATTTATAAACATACAATTGATTCTTCTTTTTAATTCTCCCTATAACTCACTCATAGAATCTGTGACTTAGGTCATTCCCTTTGCTCACATTTAGCTTAATCTCTCATTTTATCAAGCAGAGGAGTGTTGTTAAAAAATTGGGAAGGTCAGGCAGATAATTGAGCTCCCTCACTTAACTACCATTCAGTTTACTACAATTGCTCAGTTGTGTCTGACTTTTTGTGACCCCATGGACTGCAGCATGCCAGGCTTACCTGTCCACCACCAACTTCCAGAGCTTGCTCAAACTCATGTCTATTGAGTCAGTGATGCCATCCAATCATCTCATCCTCTGTCATCCCCTCTTCCTCCTGTCTTCAATCTTTCCTAGCATCAGGGTCTTTTCCAATGAGTCAGTTCTTCGCATCAGGTGGCCAAAGTATTGGAGTTTCATCTTCAACATCAGTCCTTCTAATGAACACCCAGGACTGATTTCCTTTGTTGTCCCAGGGAATCTCAAGAGACTTTTCCAACACCAACTTGATTCTAGCTTGTGCTTGATTCAGTCCAGCATTTCACATGATGGAAATGCTGTATATAAGTTAAATGGAAATTCATATAAGTTAAATAAGCAAGGTGACAATATACAGCCTTGATATACTCCTGTCCCAATTTGAAACCAGTCCATTGTTCCATGTCCGGTTCTAACTGTTGCTTCTTGACCTGCATACAGATTTCTCAGAAGGCAGAAGGTGGTCTGGTATTTCCATCTCTTTAAGAATTTTTCACAGTTTGTTGTGATCCACACAGTCAAAGTCTTTGGCATAGTTAATGAAGCAGAAGAAGATATTTTTCTGGAACCCTCTTGCTTTTTTGATGATAGAAGATGTTTTTCTGGAACTCTCTTGCTTTTTTGATGATTCAATGGATTTCAGCAATTTGATCTCTGGTTTCTTTGCCTTTTTAAAATCCAGCTTGAACATCTGGAAGTTCTTGGTTCATGTACTGTTGAAGCCTAGCTTGGAGAATTTTGAGCATTACTTCGCTAGTGTGTGAGACGAGTGCAATCATGTGGTAATCTGAACATTCTTTGGCATTGACTTTCTTTGGGATTGGAATGAAAACTGACCTTTCCCAGTC
This sequence comes from Capra hircus, assembly GCF_001704415.2. NCBI lineage: Eukaryota > Metazoa > Chordata > Mammalia > Artiodactyla > Bovidae > Capra > Capra hircus. Next base: position 109,155,567 of record NC_030810.1, on the reverse strand, counting down.
CTGTTGCCACGCTGAGTTTTCCAAATTTGCTGGCATTTGAGTGCAGCTCTTTAACAGCATCATATTTTAGGATTTGAAATGGCTCAGCTGGAATTCCATCACCTCCATTAGCTTTGCTCATAGTGATGCTTCCTAAGGCCCACTTGAATTTGCACTCCAGGATGTCTGGCTCTAGAGGAGTGATCACACCATCGTGATTATCTGGGTCAATAAATCTTTTTGATATAGTTCTTCTGTGTATTGCTGCCACCTCTTCTTAATATTTTCTGCTTCTGTTAGGTCCATACCATTTCTGTCCTTTATTTTGCCCATCTTCAAATGAAATATTCCCTTGGTATCTCTATTTTTCTTGAAGAGATCTGTAGTCATTCCCATTCTATTGTTTCTTATATTTCTTTGATTGATTACTTAGGAAGGCTTTTTACCTCTCCTTGATATTCTTTGGAACTCTGCATTCTGATGGGTATATCTTTACTTTTCTCCTTTGCCTTTTGTGTATCTACAAGAATAAAATGAATATTCAGGACAATATTTGGTGGAGGATTGAGAACATCTTGTGCTCTAATGGAGTCAGAAGAAGGAGATAGGATGAGAGTCACTGTTTTGCCTTAATTTGTAATGTCTCAGAGGTCTGATGTGCTCTTTAAATATAGTAGAAAAACAAGGATGCAGATCAGGGAGTCGGCCTGCAAAGGGCATTATACTATCTCTTTTGAACACAGGACATGAAATCTTCCCTAAAGAGGCTTTTGTCAGTCTAGATCTCAAATCTCTAACTCCTCTATGTCTCTTTCTTTGACTCCACCTATCTTTGGCTGGCTTTCTGAGGTTTATCATAAAGACTGAAGAAAAGTCTCCTTAATTGTATCTTTTTCACTCAATCTAATATCTTTCTTCTGTTGTCTTCAGTCTTAGCAGAAATAGATGGTGGTGCATCAAGAATTCATCAGGCAAGAGTGTTTCAGAAAGGCCCTGTGGCAGTCATGGTACTGGAAGCAATGAAGGCCCAAGAAAGGGAAGCAGGAGATGCGTCATGCTGCAGTGTCTACTGAGAGTGAATTCTTTTTTGTAAAAGTTTTCAATAAGAAGCTCAAGGATAAATTCACTCCAAGCAAAATAATTATGATATCAAAATATTATTGGCACAGTTGTTTCCTGGAAATGATGCTGAATTTCCCTGGTGTGTGGCACTGAATTTGACCAGATCAGTGTCTCAAAGCATATTATCAGAAAAGATGGTAGTACCAGAAAGGTCAATAAACTTCAATTTCAGCCCCAGAGAACAACTTGTGAATGGGCTGTTTGTAGACTAAGTAGTTTTCTATATGTAATCTAAAATTGATTAGTGAGAATAACTTATTCTCAGCTATGAGCTTGGAGAGATTTTAGAAATTATTCATTTAAAATATTTTTGCTTTTGTTTTTTTTATTTCTTTTTATTTTCATTTTTTTTTAATTTTTACTTTATTTTACTTTACAATACTGTATTGGTTTTGCCCTACATTGACATGAATCCACCACGGGTGTATACAAGCTCCCAATCCTGAATCCCCCTCCCTCTTCCCACCCCATATCATCTCTCTGGATCATCCCCATGCACCAGCCCCAAGCATCCTGCATCCTGTATCGAACATAGACTGGCACTTCGTTTCTTACATGATAGTATACATATTTCAATGCCATTCTCCCAAATCATACCATCCTCTCCCTCTCCCTCAGAGTCCAAAAGTCCATTCTACACATCTGTGTCTCTTTTGCTGTCTCGCATACAGGGTCATCATTATCATCTTTCTAAATTCCGTATATATGTGTCAGTATACTGTATTAGTGTTTTTCTTTCTGGCTTACTTCACTCTGTATATTTGGCTCCAGTTTCATCCATCTCATTAGAACTGATTCAAATGTATTCTTTTTAATGGCTGAGTAATACTCCATTGTGTTTTAAATAGAAAAAGTAAAAAAAATGAGCCCCCAAAACTAAAAGAGCTGTAGAGTGAATGTACTAAAACTGAAATATATTAGAAGTGTTTTTATTTTCAAGAAGATGTTGTAATCCTGTTTTGAATTTCTTTTCTTTTTGTAGCTTCTGAGAAAGCATGTTCCTGAGGGCTAATTCGCTGCAGTTGTGTCTGGCTCTTTGTGACCCCATGGACTGTATCCCGCCAGGATCCTCTGTCCATGGGATTCTCCAGGCAAGAATACTTGGGTGGGTTGCCATGCCCTCCTCCAGGGGATCTTCCTGACCTAGGGATCAAACCCTTGCCTCTTATGTCTCCTGCTTTGGCAGATGGGTTCTTTATGACTAGCACCACCTGGGAAGCTCCCCAAAGTTCTTCATACATAAATAATGTTTGCCTTGTAGGTAATTTCACATTTATATGTATGGTATGTATTCTAAATGAATAGTGCTATAAATACAGAATTACTACAGTTGGTGAAAAATTGATTTGAAAGAAGGCTAGATTAAGGAATATGAATAGAAGAAGAAAACAGATGACAGAGTTAGTATGAGAAGGCTTATTAGAAGTGAGGAATAATAATATATTTTGACTCTCAGCCTCAGGGAACTAGCCTTGTGTGACTGCTTCTGGTTGAGACTAACACCAAAAGCCCCAGAGAGAGAAGCTGCTTACTCTGCTTCCAGGAGCTTAAGGCTAAGCATTACTGTTTTGAGTTTAGTGAAGAGGAACTGATAGTGAGAATCTGTCCTTCTGAAAAAGTCAAGCTAAAATTAATCTTGGATAAGAAGGCCATGGTCTATATCCTTGTTTTGAGCTTTCGATTTGGCCAACCATACACCTATGTATTTATTGAACTCATTAAATTAAACTTAAAATCTTATCTATCTTCTAGGTAATTGATCAGCACTCTGCTCACTTTTTACTTGGACTTGACTGTGAATGATTTCTTGTCCTTTATTCCTGTAAGGGAAGATAAATTTTCTCTTCTTTCTTTCTAGATTTTTTGGTTGCTCTAATAATTCACTTGACATAAAAAAGGTTAACAAGAGAAAAAAAAAAAAAGTAATTCCGTATATATGGGAGCCTCCTGAAAAACATGGGACTCAAAGACAGCCAGGCAATTGAAGTTTATAGACCATCCTGAACTAAGGAGAAGCGGGTAGGGACCCGGGGCCTCAAAGTGGAGGAAAACAATTCATAGGAAGAAGAAGACAAGAACAGATGTTTAGGAAACAGATGTTTGACTTGCCATGCAGATAAAGATAAACCATTCTGCAGAGGGTGGGATGATTTGACACAATAGCATTGAAACATACAAATTACCATATGTAAAACAGATAACAAGCAAGAGTTTGATGTATGGCACAGGGAACTAAAAGCCTGGGCTCTGTGACAACCTGGAAGGATGGGGTGGGGAGGCAGTTGGGCGGGGGGTGGGGCAGTCCAAGAGGAAGGAGATGCAGGTATACCTGTGACCTATCCATGTTGATGTATGACAGAAACCATCACAATATTGTAATTATCCTCCAATTAAAATAAGTAAATTTAAAATGATAAACCTTTCTGATACAAATGTTTATATCTGGTAATAGCCCACTTTCTGGTATAGGTCCCCTCAGTTCAGTTCAGTTCAGTTCAGTTCAGTCGCTCAGTCGTGTCTGACTCTTTGCGACCCCATGAATCGCAGCACGCCAGGCCTCCCTGTCCATCACCAACTCCCGGAGTTCACTCAGACTCACGTCCATCGAGTCAGTGATGCCATCCAGCCATCTCATCCTCGGTCATCACCTTCTCTTCCTGCTCCCAATCCCTCCCAGCATCAGAGTCTTTTCCAATGAGCCAACTCTTCACATGAGGTGGCCAAAGTACTGGAGTTTCAGCTTTAGCATCATTCCTTCCAAAGAAATCCCAGGGCTGATCTCCTTCAGAATGGACTGGTTGGATCTCCTTGCAGTCCAAGGGACTCTCAAGAGTCTTCTCCAACACCACAGTTCAAAAGCATCAGTTCTTTGGCTCTCAGCCTTCTTCACAGTCCAACTCTCACATCCATACACGACTACTGGAAAAACCATAGTCTCGACTAGACGGACCTTTGTTGGCAAAGTAATGTCTCTGCGTTTGAATATGCTATCTAGGTTGGTCATAACTTTTCTTCCAAGGAGCAAACGTCTTTTAATTTCATGGCTGCAGTCACCATTTGCAGTGATTTTGGAGCCCCCAAAAATAAAGTCTAACATTGTTTCCACTGTTTCCCCATCTATTTCCCATGAAGTGATGGGACTGGATGCCATGATCTTCGTTTTCTGCATGTTGAGCTTTAAGCCAACTTTTTCACTCTCATCTTTCACTTTCATCAAGAGGCCTTTTAGTTCCTCTTCACTTTCTGCCATAAGGGTGGTGTCATCTGCATATCTGAGGTTATTGATATTTCTCCCGACATCTTGATTCCAGCTTGTGTTTCTTCCAGTACAGCGTTTCTCATGATGTACTCTGCATAGAAGTTCAATAAGCATGGTGACAATATACAGCCTTGACATACTCCTTTTCCTATTTGGAACCAGTCTGTTGTTCCATGTTCAGTTCTAACTGTTGCTTCCTGACCTGCATATAGGTTTCTCAAGAGGCATGTCAGGTGGTCTGGTATTCCCATCTCTTTCAGAATTTTCCACAGTTTATTATGATCCACACAGTCAAAGGCCTTGGCATAGTCAATAAATCAGAAATAGATGTTTTTCTGGAACTCTCTTGCTTTTCCCATGATCCAGCAGATGTTGGCAATTTGATTTCTGGTTCCTCTGCCTTTTCTAAAACTAGTTTGACCATCTGGAAGTTCATGGTTCACATATTGCTGAAGCCTGGCTTGAAGAATTTTGAGCATTACTTTACTAGCATGTGAGATGAGTGTAATTGTGCGGTAGTTTGAGTATTCTTCAGCATTGCCTTTCTTTGGGATTGGAATGAAAACTCACCTTTTCCAGTCCTGTGACCACTGATGAGTTTTCCAAATTTGCTGGCATATTGAGTGCAACACTTTCACAGCATCATCTTTCAGGATTTGAAGCAGCTCAACTGGAATGCCATCATTTCCCCTAGCTTTGTTCGTAGTGATGCTTTCTAAGGCCCACTTGACTTCACATTCCAGGATGTCTGGCTCTAGGTGAGTCATCATTCCCTTGTGATTATCTGGGTCGTGAAGATCTTTTTTGTACAGTTCTTCTGTGTATTCTTGCCATCTGTTCCTACTTTCTTGTGCCTATGTTAGGTCCCCTACCTAAATATTATTTTGGTACTTTAAGGAGAGGTAGGAAATTTTTTGTGAGTCTGCTGAGCCTCAGTAGCCTTCAGTTCAAAATCCACAGGTCAAAGTTGAATATTTGGGGGTGACTTATTCTGCTTCCCATCACTCCTAACACTTATTTAGACTCTTTATGATTTTGTCTCATTTGCTCACATCTCTCCTAGATTTGTTCCTTTAAGTGGTTGTCCTCCAACACTGGGATATATTTCCCTTGTCTATTCTGACTACTGGCCTCACTAATTACTGTTTCACAGGGCCAACCTACCCTCCTAAGGGAGGGGAGTTTGGCACTGGAAAGATGCATAAAAGAGGCAATAGGATTTAAGTAAAAACTGTCTTCTCTATCTATCTGAATTTATGCTTTGCTGGAGCAGTCATGAAGAGATACTCCACGTCCAAGGTAAGAGAAACCCAAGTAAGACTGTAGGTGTTTCGAGAGAGCATCAGAGGGCAGACACACTGAAACCATAATCACAGAAAACTAGCAAATCTGATCATACGGACCACAGCCTTGTTTAACTCAATGAAACTAAGCCATGGCATGTGGGGCCACCCAAGACGGAGGGGTCATGGTGGAGAGGTCTGACAGAATGTGGTCCACTGGAGAAGGGAATGGCAGACCACTTCAGTATTCTTGCCTTGAGAACCCATGAAACGTATGAAAAGGTAAAAAGATAGGACACTGAAAGAGGAACTCCCTAGGTCAGTAGGTCCCCAATATGTTACTGGAGATCAGTGGAGAAATAACTCCAGAAAGAATGAAGGGATGGAGCCAAAGAAAAAGCAGTACCCAGCTGTGGATGTGACTGGTGATAGAAGCAAGGTCCAATGCTGTAAAGAGCAATATTGCATAGGAACCTGGAATGTTAGGTCCATGAATCAAGGCAAATTGGAAGGGGTCAAACAGGAGATGGCAAGAGTGAACGTCAACATTCTAGGAATCAGTGAACTAAAATGGACTGGAATGGGTGAATTTAACTCAGATGACCATTATATCTACTACTGTGGGCAGGAATCCCTTAGAAGAAATGGAGTAGCCATCATGGTCTACAAAAGAGTCCAAAATGCAGTACTTGGATAAAATCCCAAAAATGACAGAATGATCTCTGTTCATTTCCAAGGCAAATCATTCAGTATCACAATAATCCAAGCCTATGCCCCAACCTATAACATTGAAGAAGCTGGAGTTGAATGGTTCTATGAAGACCTACAAGACCTTTTAGAATTAACACCCAAAAAAGATGTCTGGGACCAGGAGCTGACTGTGGCTCAGATCATGAACTCCTTATTGCCAAATTCAGACTTAAATTGAACGAAGTAGGGAAAACCACTAGACCATTCAAGTATGACCTAAATCAAACTCCTTATGATTATACAGTGGAAGTGAGAAATAGATTTAAGGGACTAGATCTGATAGACAGAGACAGAGTGTCTGATGAATTATGGATGGAGGTCCTTGACATAGTACAGGAGACAGGGATTAAGATCATTCCCATGGAAAAGAAATGCAAAAAAGCACAATGGCTATCTGAAGAGGCCTTACAAATAGCTGTGAAAAGAAGAGAAGTGAAAAGCAAAGGAGAAAAGGAAAGATATAAGCATCTGAATGCAGAGTTCCAAAGAATAGCAAGGAGAGATAAGAAAGCCTTCCTCAGTGATCAATGCAAAGAATAGAGGAAAACAACAGAATGGGAAAGACTAGAGATCTCTTCAAGAAAATTAGAGATAGCAAGGGAACATTTCAGGCAAAGATGGGCTCAATAAAAGACAGAAATGGTATGGACCTAACAGAAGTAGAAGATATTAAGAAGAGGTGGCAAGAATACACAGAAGAACTGTACAAAAAATATCTTCACAACCCAGATAATCACGATGGTGTGATCACTCACCTAGAGCCAGACATCCTGGAATGTGAAGTCAAATGGGTCTTAGAAAGCATCACTATGAACAAAGCTAGTGGAGGTGATGGAATTCCAGTGGAGCTATTTCAAATCCTGAAAAATGATGCTGTGAAAGTGTTGCACTCAATATGCCAGCAAATTTGGAAAACTCAGCAGTGGCCACAGGACTGGAAAAGGTTTTTCATTTCAATCCCAAAGAAAGGCAATGCCAAAGAATGTTCAGACAACCACACGATTGCATTCATCTCACACATTCATTCTCTAAGTTAGGCTTCAGTAATACGTGAACTGTGAACTTCCAGATGTTCAAGCTGGTTTTAGAAAAGGCGGAGGAACCAGAGATCAAATTGTCAATAACTGGATCATTGAAAAATCACGAGAGTTCCAGAAAAACATCTATTTCTGCTTTATTGACTATGCCAAGGCCTTTGATTGTGTGGATCATAATAAACTGTGGAAAATTCTGAAAGAGATGGGAATACCAGACCACCTGACATGCCTCTTGAGAAACCTATATGCAGGTCAGGAAGCAACAGTTAGAACTGAACATGGAACAACAGACTGGTTCCAAATAGGAAAAGGAGTATATCAAGGCTGTATATTGCCACCCTGCTTATTGAACTTCTATGCAGAGTACACCATGAGAAACACTGGACTGGAAGAAGCACAAATTGGAATCAAGATTGCTGGGAGAAATATCAATAACCTCACATATGCAGATGACCCCACCCTTAGGGCAGAAAGTGAAGAGGAACTAAACAGCCTGAGGAACTAAGTGAAAAAGGAGAGTGAAAAAGTTGGCTTAAAGCTCAACATTCAGAAAACTAAGCTCATGGCATCTGGTCCCATCACTTCATGGGAAATAGATGGGGAAACAGTGGAAACAGTGTGAGACTTTATTTATTTATTTTTTGACTCCAAAATCACTGCAGATGGTGATTGCAGCTATGAAATTAAAAGACGCTTACTCCTTGGAAGGAAAGTTATGGCCAACCTAGATAGCATATTCAAAAGCAGAGACATTACTTTGCCGACTAAGGTCTGTCTAGTTAAGGCTATGGTTTTTCCTGTGGTCATGTATGGATGTGAGAGTTGGACTGTGAAGAAAGCTGAGCGCTGAAGAATTGATGCTTTTGAACTGTGGTGTTGGAGAAGATTCTTGAGAGTCCCTTGGGCTACAAAGAGATCCAAACAGTCCATCCTAAAGGAGATCAGTCCTGGGTATTCATTGGAAGGACTGATGCTGAAGCTGAAACTCCAATACTTTGGCCACCTCATGTGAAGAGTTGACTCAATGGAAAAGACCCTGATGACGGGAGGGATTGGGGGTTGGAGGATAAGGGGACAACAGAGGATGAGGTGGGTGGATGGCATCTCTGACTCGATGGACATGAGTTTGGGTAAGCTCTGAGAGTTGGTAATGGACAGGGAGGCATGGTGTGCTGCGATTCATGGGGTCGAAAAGAGTCGGACACGACTGAACAACTGAACTGAACTGAACTGAACATCTATTAACTATATATCTGCCCGTTTCAAGCCGGTTCTTTTTTTTTTTTTCTTTTTTTGGCCTTATATCTCTTTTTGGAGGCTGTTGCTGACTTCTGATGTCTGATTGATGTGGCATTCCTTAATCAGATTACCAAAAGTTTCGTGTTGATTTTATCTTTGCACAGAGCAGAACAGAAGGATCATATATTATGTGACCTAAATGACAGCACAGGAACGATAGAAGTATTGATGCTTGAAAAGAGAAGAAAATTCAGTGCAAGGAACGGAACAAACTTCAACTTACATTCTTAGAGTTATCAAAGACTGGCGAAAAACTATACCTGAAATCTAGAGTTCATAGTTTCATTAACAGAGAAGGCAATGGCATACCCCACTCCAGTACTCTTGCCTGGAAAATCCCATGGACAGAGGAGCCTGATGGGCTGCAGTCCATGGGGTCGCTAAGAGTCAGACACAACTGAGTGACTTCACTTTCACTTTTCACTTTCATGCATTGCAGAAGGAAATGACAAGCCACTCCAGTGTTCTTGCCTGGAGAATCCCAGAGATGGAGGAGCTTGGTGGGCTGCTGTCTATTGGGTTGCACCGAGTCAGACACAACTGAAGTGACTTGCAGCAGCAGCAGTTTCATTAAGGTGAGAACTTCATGAATGAAAGTCAACTCTCCAAAGGGGTAATGTTTTGTGCTTGTTTTCAGCAAAATGGACAGGTGTTATTGTACAGAATGTGGAAGACCCTGATACGTAGTACACCTACAGCTCAGAGAACTTAGGAGCCTCCTTGTTAGAAAATACACATCCCAGGCACACAGTTAAGAGGACATGGGCTTCATAAGGTTGAGACACATGCTGCGGTACCCATACAGCCCTACAAACAGTTCACTGGTAACACTGTAAGTCTAAAATAGATGGTTTCCTCAAAGCTAGACAAATTCTTCTGAAAGACATATTTACAAGTAGACACAGCCCAGCTGTATCTTTAGGACATGATATATTGAGGATATCTCTCAGAGTCAATTTGGCCATTTTTGCATCCTGAATAGTTCAGGAAAATTGAATCAGGATAAACCTGGAGGGCTGGAATCATTGATGACTTACAACCTTGTTTACTGATATGGCAGGAAATACATTTCTCAATACCTTTAAAACATGAAAATGCAAGTCATAGATTGAGACATAATATTTGCTAGACACATAGCTAGTAAAGATTCTGTACCCAGAATTTATAAAGAATTTTCAGAACTCAGTATATGAGAAAAAAACAGCTGAGTTTTTAAGATAAGCAAAAAAAAAAAAAAAAGATACACAGGCAGTAAATATGCACATAAAACAATACTCAACCTGACTTATCTTTGAAAGTGAAAGTGAAGTCACTCAGTCGTGCCCGACTCTTTGCGACACCATGGATAGTAGCCTGCCCCAAGCTCCTCCGTCCATGAGATTTTCAAAGCAAGAGTACTGGAGTGGGTTGCCATTTCCTTCTCCAGGGAATCTTCCCAACCCAGGGATCGAAAACCCAGGTCTCTCACGTTGTAGACAGACGCTTTACCATCTGAGCCACCAGGGAAGTCCAATAAGGGAACGCAAATTAAAACTACAGTGAGATACCACTATGCACCAATTAGAATGACAAAAATTTAAAAAGACTGACCATATCAATGGTTAGTGAGGATGAGGAGGAATTAGAATTCTCATACGATGTTGGAATGTTAAATGGCACACTTCTTTGTAAAAGAGTTAGACTGTTTTTTTTCAAATTAACATGCACCTACAATCCTAAACTCTGAGGAGGATACAGAGCAACTGAAATTCTCACAGATTGCTCTAAGGAATGAAAACTGCTACACTCACTTTAGAAAACTGATTGGCAATTTCTTATATATTTGAAATACATTTGCCATATGACCAACAATCTCACTCCAAGGGTTTCACTCATTGAAATGATATCACAGGTTACCACACAAAAATTTGGATGTGAATATTTGCAGCAGTTTTATTTGTAACTATGCAAAAGCATCAACAATCCAATTGTTTCTCTCTTGGGGGATGGATAAACAAATATTAGTGGGTCCACACACTGAATTCTACACATCAATAAAAAGGAATAAACCAATACACACAACTTATAGATGAATCCTAAACTCACTATGTTAAATGAAACTGGATTCAAAATGCTACATATATATATTAATTTCCATTTTAGGAAATTATGGAAATGAGTAAAGTTTATAAAAGTTTTCTTATTTAAAAAAAAAAAAAAAACTATGTTAGTGGTTGCCAGGAGCTTGGATTGAAGGAGGCACTGACAATAAAGTAACACGGAGGAAATTCTTGTTATGAAGGAACTTTTCTAATCATTAGAAATATGATTTTACCTTCTGTTCCACACTTTTCTTATGAAAGAAAAACAGTATCAACCTTCTAGAGCTAGTTTAAAATTAAGTGATACAAAATAATTGCAAAATATCAGGTATCAAGTATGTGATCAATAAATACACTGTAAGGAAGATACATTTAATGTCCTATAATCATCATGGAGTCAGACACGACTGAGCAACTTCACTTCTTCTTCACTTCTTCAACAAACCATCATGGAAAATAATACAAAAATAGAACATTAAAATATACGGCTGAATCAGTTTACCGTGTAGCAGAAACTAACAGATTGTAAATCAACTGTACTTCAATAAAATAAAAGTTAAAAGTGCACTATAAGTTTTAATGTTAGAAATCCACTTTCTGTCACTGTATTTCAAAGTAAATTATTCAGTGTTTGCCTAATGTAAATCTCTGCCTGGAGCAGCTTCCTCATAGGATTCATACACTGAGGACCAGAAAGCATAGCTGGAAAGCTACTGACCTATTGTACCTGAATAAATAAGTGGAAACAGTTATTTCACATCAGACAGGGCTAGAGTTACTTCCAACACATAGTCCTGACTTCATGTAAAACATCAGAAGCTGTCTTATGTGGTTCCTGAACTACCTAATTATGGCCCTTCCATGAGTCCAATTCTAAAATGTACACATGTTATATTTAAAATAGATAACAAGCAAGGACCTACTGTATAGCACATGGAACTCTGGTCAATGTTATGTAACACAGTGTTATGTAGCCTGAATGGGGAGGTTAGGGGGGAGTTGGGGAAGAATGGAAACGTGTATGTGTATGGCTGAGTTCCCTTCACTCTTCACCTGAAACTATCACAACATTGTTAGTTGCCTATACGCCAACACAAAATTAAAAGTTTTAAATAAATAAATAAAATATCCTTGTTTTGGACTACAGCAATCCAGTCTAGGACAGGGGTTGGCAATTGAAGCACAGACTGGATTGCATTTGGTGTGTAGAAACCTTTTGGGTTTCTCTGATGAGATTACATCTTAGTCAGTCTGTTCATACTTGATCTGAGTTATATCCTGTAAAGACCATACTAAAAGTATAAATCCAAATGGTGCTTTGGGACAGAGTGTCCCTCTCTGGTTTTCAGGCCAGAGTATTTGTTTTTAAACAACAAACCAATGAATTAGACTTCTAAGGAGGCATGCCTTTAGGGGAAAACATGATGTCTATTATTTTTCCAAATTATAAAAGTTATAGATGCAAAATTGGCATTGAAATAGACAGATAAGTACAAAAAAGAAAATGAAAGGCACCACAATATCCCATTCTTAGGAATTAGTAGGTAGTTGTATGTTGCTGTATTGTATATGTATATGCGTATATGATGTCACTTTTGTCATATACAAGCCATATGTCATCCATGTATAAAGCTACTGGGAATGTTAAAAAACAAAAGTAGTAAAATCAGCTATACCTGCAGTAAGCTATTAGGGGATACACAAAACAAAAGTATGTGAACTATGATGGCAAACCTCTTCATGGATCATTGCCTAGTCATGGCGAGAGGGGCTTGCACAACCCAGTGAAGCTATGAGCCATGGTGTGCCAGGTCACCCAAGATGGATAGGTCCAGATGTACAAGCTGGGTTTAGAAAAAGAAGAGGAACTTGTATAAGCTAGTTTTAGAAAAGACAGAGGAACCAGAAATCAAATTGCCAACATTTCCTGGATCATAGAGAAAGCAAAGGAATTCCAGAAAATATCTTCTTCTACTTCATTGGTTACATGAAAGCCTTTGACTGTGTGGGTCACAACAAATTGTGGAAAATTCTTAAACAGATGAAAATACCAGACCATCTTACCTGGCTCCTGAGAAACCTGTATGCAGGTCAAGAAGCAATACTTAGAACCTTACATGGAACAACTGACTGGTTTGAAATTAGGAAAGAGTATGACAAGGCTGTATATTATCACTCTGTTATTTAACTTCTACGCAGAGTACATCCTGTGAGATATAGGGCTGAACGAGTTATAAACTGAAATCAAGACTTCCAGGGGAAGCAATGTCGAATATGCAGCTGATACCACTCTAACGGCAGAAAGCGAAGAAGAACTAAGAGCCTCTTGATGAGGGTAAAAGAGAAGAGTGAAAAAGGTGGCTTAAAACTCAATTAAAAAAAAACAAAACCCAAAGATCATGGCATCTGGTCTCATCACTTCATGGCAAATAGAAGGCAAAAAAGTGGATGCAGTGATAGACTTTCTCTTCTTGGGCTCCAAAATCACTGTGGATGGTGACTGCAGCCATGAAATTAGAACACACTTGCTTCTTGGAAAGAAAGCTATGACAGACTTGGATGGTGTATTAAAAAGCGGAGGCATCAATTTGTCAACAAAAGTTCGTCTAGTCAAAGCTATGGTCTTTCCACTAGTCATGTACAGATGCAAGAGTTGGACCATAAAGAAGGCTGAGTGCTGAAGAATTGATCCTTTTGAATGGTGGTGCTCAAGAAGACTCTTGAGAACCCCTTGGGCAGTAAAAAGATCAAACAGGTCAATTCTACAGGAAATCAGTCCTGAATATTCATTGGAAGGACTGATGCAGAAGCTGAAGTTCCAATACTTTGGCCACCTGATGCAAAGGGTTAACATTTGGAAAGAATCCGATGCTGGGATAAATTGAAGGCAAAGGAGAAGTGGGTGACAGAGAATGAGATGGTTGGATGGCATCACCAACTCAGTGGACATGAACTTGGGCAAACTTTGGGAGACAGTGAGAGACAGGGAAGCCTGGTGTGCTGCAGTCCCTGGGGTTGAAAAAAACTGGACACGACTTAGTGATTGGACAACAACAACGAATGATGGTCAAAGCATTAAACATAGGGATGAGGAAATGCAGTGATGATGATGAAGATGATGATGATGGTGAAGATTTTAGCTCAGGAAAGTTTTCTTCTGTGTATTTTCCCTTATTCCTCCTTTTGTTTTTGTCTTTTTATTCTGAAGGCTATTTGTCTAAAATTGGCTTCTGTTCAGTTCAGTTCAGATTAGTTCAGTTCAGTTGCTCAGTCTTGTCTGATTCTGTCACCCCATGGACTGAGGCATGGCAGGCTTCCCTGTCCTTCACAAATTCCCAGAGCTTACTCAGACTCACATCCATAGAGTTGGTGATGCATCCAACCATCTCATCCTCTGTCATCCCCTTCTCCTCCTGCCTTCAATCTTTCCCAGCATCAGGGTCTTTTCCAAGGAATCAGTTCTTCACATCAGGTGGCCAAAGTATTGGAGTTTCAGCTTCAGCATCAGTCCTTCCAATGAATATTCAGGACTTATTTCCTTTAGGATGTAATGGTTGGATCTCCTTGCAGTCCAAGGGACTCTCAAGAGTCTTCTCCAACACAACAGTTCAAATGCATCAATTCTTCAGCGCTCAGCTTTCTTTATAGTCCAACTTTCACATCCATACATGACTACTGCAAAAACCATAGCTGTGACTAGACATACCTTTGTTGGCAAAATAATGTCTCTGCTTTTTAATAAGCTGTCTAGCTTGGTCATAACTTTTCTTTCAAGGAACAAGTGTCTTTTAATTTCATGGCTGCAATCACCATCTGTAGTGATTTTGGAGCCAAAAAAAAAACCTGTCAACTGTCTTAAGGGAGGTAAAAAAGCCATGTTTTGCATATCTGTGTTTGTGGGATTGAAAATTGCTCTGCTCTGTGAGTGCATGTCTTCTAAAATTAGAATAATGCCATACAGTACAGTTTTATATCCAGTTGCATTTTTTAATTGAATAGTATTTTCTGAATTTTTTATCATGCCCCTATTGGACTTTTACCCAGGCCTCCTCCCAAGTTTCCTGTGCATCTTCCAGTGAAGGAAACCAAACTCTGTTTCTGAATATAACTCACACTGATAGTTTCCTGGGGAATACATTTTAATATCTTCTATTATCGAAATGCATGTCCCTTTGTTCAGGCTTCAGGTGCAGTGGAATAAAATATCTATTATTTGTCCAGGCAGTAAAAGTTTAGAATCAAGCTACTTCTGTTTTCACTTTCCTGAATGTCCTTGATACCAAACTTTTCCCCCCAAATTCTTCATGACTAAAACTCCCCTTGTCATCTTGAGATCACCAACCTGGTACCCACAGTTCTCTACAGAAATCCCTACTGGTCTTACCTCAGTGGAAATATTTTCAACAGTAGTCCAGATCTTGAGGTTTTCCTTAGAAATGCAGGAATCACTGCTCATTTTGTTTAAGTAGGATGATAAATTGATAAAGCTCTCAGAGACTAATTTGCAGGATTTTGTAATCTTCTGAAGGGGAGAGGAAAAAGAATTTTGAAAAATAACAAGAAAAAGGGACATTGGCTAGTTTTCAAAAAATGAGATTCAGTGCTGGTTACCTCATACTATTCTTTCCAAGAGAGAAAGAAGTTATGAAACAACTTTGAGATTCCTCATACCAATGTTCTTAGATTTTGATTTCCTTAGAGAAAATAGACAGTTTATTTTCTATAAATATCTTAATCAAAATGAAAAATTATGGCAAGGTTACACTCAAAGATTTTTATTATAAATATCAGTAGATGGAAAGTTTCAACATTAGAACTTTGTTATCCAGCAGACTTACATGAGGGTCATTAAAAATCTAGATTCATTTGAATGTCTCTCAAATACAAGAGAGGTAAGGTGAGTCTCCTGGCTACTTATCCTTTATTTCCTGTTTTCAGAGTAGCAGTGGCAAGAAGAGAAGCTGGAAGAGCCATCTATCTCTACTGTTTTTTTGACTGAAACTTCTGGTTTCCCTGTTAGATTAGATGGCAAAGCATCTGCCCACAATGCGGGAAACCTGGATTCGATCCCTGGGTCCGGAAGATCCTCTGGAGAAGGAAATGGCAACCCACTCCAGTACTCTTGCCTGGCAAAATCCCATGGATGGAGGAACCTGGTAGGCTACAGTCCATGGGGTTGCAGAGTGTCAGACCCGACTGAGGAACTTCACTTTCTTTTCCGGAAGAGGGTGATTTTTCTATAAATTAGCTATTGGTTTAAATAGGACCTAAAACACTCACCCAGTTAATTATTGACACACCTGGAGGTTGACAGAAGAAGAAGATCATTACAAATATGTGGATTCTTCCTCAGATGCTAGAAAGAAATAAGGCACTAATTGCCCTGTTGACTCTATCTATTTAACCTCATTGATTATATTCACAATTACTCATCATGGTTTCTGCATTAGTCATGGATAAACAGAGGTGGGCAGTGTGTTCATATCATGACAACATTAAAACCTTAAAAATTCTGAACGAACACTCAACCTCTGGAATGAGAAGTTCCAATAAACCTTTGGGTGTTACTTCTGTGAAGGACAGTAGATGCCTTCCAGAGTACCATAAGCCCTGAGACATCAAGTAAATGACACCAGCCAGCAGAAATTATAGTAGTTACTCACCAGATGACCTGCAAGTAGAATCAGATCATGGCTATAAATGGTTCCTACAAGACAGTCAACCTTCGTAGATGACCCACGGTCTTCTAAAGAAAATAAAACCTATCAGTTTCATCCAAACTAAAGTCATGAGGGGATATTGAAGTCTGGGTTTGAAACCATCTGAATAACCTTTCTAAAGTAGGGATAAGTCAGGAAAAAGCGAGGAAGATCTAGAGTGATGTCCAGAAAAATCTGTGAGTGTTCGCTGTTTTCTTTCACTTGTAAGCTGCTGTATGATGCATGGAGCTGGTGTTAAGGTAATGGATAAAAAAGGAATTCAGGGAAGTCAGGAAAGCGCATTCCAGAGATCAGAGGTTAGAGGACATGGGAGAAATAGTCATAATTCAGAACATTTTCCTCCCCCTTTTCTTGAAATCAGTTCACGCAGAATAAAGTTCTCAATTGAGACTTCAGTGTACAACACACAGTATTGTTATCAATAAACACAATTCAGAACAATGTTTTGTAATTCTTATTGTGCAGTTGGCATTTTAATAGATGACGCAAAAGGATGCTAAAAAATGTGCATTTTTCCTCACTCGTGGGCAGTGGCAAACCATGGGTGATTTGTGCTATCACATAGAAAGCTGACTCGTAGAATGTACAAGAATCCTGATTCTGGGGAAAATGTCTGGATAAGCCTGAATGACTTTATCATTTGAAGTATTAATTCACAGGGTCATTCAAAATTCTCAGGAAAAATCCCTACCAGATTGATGTCATAACTAAGATATAGCCAACTTATAGGCTGTGGGAGAAATTAAAACACTGTGTTTAGAAAAGATGTGCCTTTTGCAAAGAAAGTTTTATTGGAACACCTATAGCTCACTCATTTATGTATTGTCTATGTCTGCTTTAAGGTGTCACCGCGTGGCAACAGAGTCCCTCTGACTGCTGAGCCAAAAGATTTTAACTATTTAACTTTATAAGAAAAAGTTTGTCAACCTGTACCCTAAATCATTAGCCTAGATAGCAGAGAGGATCTCGATTAAGGAGGAGATATTCGACACTTTGGAAACATGATATTCTTTAATAAAAGAAGTACATTTTTTATATTATGTACATTTTGTGTGCAAAATAATTTTTTTTATTTCCAACCCTTCACATATTTATTGCTGGATGGGGTGCAGCAGAAGACACATTTTACTTTCTAGTCTATATATTTCTGTTTTATTCATTTCTTTTAAAATAAGATTCTATAGAATGTAGTGTTTTCATAAAATACAAAAGAGCATTTAAAAAAATACCAAAGAATATAAAGAACGAAAGTTAAAAAAGAAAGCAACTCAATCCATGATTCAAATATAAAACTGTTCATATGCTGGGATATTTCTCCCGCATCACTTATTTACCCGAGTCTCAACTTTTATAAAATCATTGTGCACATCATGTAATTTTTTTGATAGGAGGTTCTTTACTTCAGCTTCCAGATTTAAATTGAAATTTATTTCTCCTTTCTTTCTTTTCTACTCTTGATTATCCTGAAAGAGAGATAAGAAAGCCACAGTTTCTGTCACCCACACAGTTTCTCCTCCCCATAGAGCACACCTTTCCTCTGGTTCTCTCAAAGGCAGTTCGTTCTCTCTTACCTGTCTCCTTTAATATTCTCTTTAATCTCTCTCTCTCTCTCTCTCTCTTTTTTTTTTTTTTTACATCTCTTCACTTTTCTTTAGACACCAAAAAGAGATAGTCATATCCAGTATGGACATATTTGGACAGGGCAGTTGTCCCAGAAAGGAGATAAGGGAAAACCACAGAAGAGAGGAAATGATTGCTTCAACCACAGCATGGCATTGCAAGGAGGTCCTAATCGGAGCAGCAAAGAGAGAGGTGGAGCCCTAGAATAAGGATGTTCTGGGTGCAAATGATGTGACTTCGAGATAGAATGAAGGGATTCTTGAATTAAGGGGTCTGAGAAGTGGAACAACTAATGTGCATGTACCTATCTGTGTGCTTGACTATGTCAGTATTTCTACTTGAATTATTCGCATTGAAACTTTAGCTTTGATTAGTGTAACCAACTATCCAATGGAGGATCTTTGTGGGTGTGTATGTTTCTGTGTTTATGCAACTGAGAGAGTGATGCCATGTTGATCCAATCACATCTTTATAAGTGTGCAAAAATGTGTATTTTAATAAAGACAGGTACCTTTTGTACTAAGATGCAGTTATTCTAGACTCAGGGACCACCAACTGGTTTCTCAGTTATCTTGGCCCTAAAGTCCTATAGGCATCTCCCATGCATATCTCTTATGGTAATCTTCTCCCATGCATATTTCCTCAGTTCAGTTCAGTCGCTCAGTCGTGTCTGACTTTTTGCAACCCCATGAATTGCAGCATGCCAGGCCTCCCTGTCCATCACCAACTCCAAGAGTTCACTCAAACTCACATCCATCGAATCGGTGATGCCATCCAGCCAGCTCATCCTCTGTCGTCCCCTTCTCCTCCTGCCCCCAATCCCTCCCAGCAGCAGAGTCTTTTCCAATGAGTCAACTCTTAGCACGAGGTGGCCAAAGTATTGGAGTTTCAGCCTTAGCATAATTCCTTCCAAAGGAATCCCAGGACTTATCTCCTTCAGAATGGACTGGTTGGATCTCCTTGCAATCCAGGGGACTCTCAAGAGTCTTCTCCAACACCACAGTTCAAAAGCATCAATTCTTCAGTGCTCAGCCTTCTTCACAGTCCAAATTTCACATCCATGCATGACGACTGGAAAAACCATAGCCTTGACTAGACAGACCTTTTTTGGCAAAATAATGTCTCTGCTTTTGAATATACTATCTAGGTTAGTCATAACGTTCCTTCCAAGGAGTAAGCGTCTTTTAATTTCATGGCTGCAATCACCATCTGCAGTGATTTTTGAGCCCCCCAAAATAAAGTCTGACACTATTTCCACTGTTTCCCCATCTATTTCCTATGAAGTGATGGGAGCGGATGCCATGATCTTCGTTTTCTGAATGTTGAGCTTCAAGCCAACTTCTTCACTCTCCTCTTTCACTTTCATCAAGAGGCTTTTTATTTCCTCTTCACTTTCTGCCATAACGGCGGTGTTATCTGCATATCTGAGGTTATTGATATTTCTCCTGGCAATCTTGATTCCAGCTTGTGCTTCTTTCAGCCCAACATTTCTCATGATGTACTCTGCATAGAAGTTAAATAAGCAGGGTGACAATACACAGCCTTGACGTACTCCTTTTCCTATTTGGAACCAGTCTGTTGTTCCATGTCCAGTTCTAACTGTTGCTTCCTGCCCTGCATACAGATTTCTCAAGAGGCAGGTCAGGTGGTCTGATATTTCCATATCTTTCAGAATTTTCCAGTGTTTTGCGATCCACACAGTCAAAGGCTTTGGCATAGTCAATAAAGCAGAAATAGATGTTTTTCTGGAACTCTCTTGCTTTTTCCATGATCCAGCCGATGTTGGCAATTTGATCTCTGGTTCCTCTGCCTTTTCTAAAACCAGCTTGAACATCTGGTAGTTCACATTTCACCTATTGCTGATACCTGGCTCGGAGAATTTTGACCATTACTTTGCTAGTGTATGAGATGAGTACAACTGTGCAGTAGTTTGAGCATTCTTTGGCATTACCTCTCTTTGGGATTGGAAAGAAAACTGACTTTTTCCAGTCCTGTGGCCACTGCTGAGTTTTCCAAATTTGCTGGCATATTGAGTGAAACACTTTCACAGCATCATGTTTTAGGATTTGAAAAGGCTCAGCTGGAATTCTATCACCTCCACAAGTTTTGCTTTTTCTTGGGGATGCAGTGATGCTTCCTAGGGTCCTTGACTTCACATTCTAGGATGTCTGGCTCTAGGCTGGTGATCACACCATCATGATTATGTATCTGAATTGTGAAGATCTTTTTTGTGTAGTTCTTCTGTGTATTTTCACCACCTCTTTTAATATCTTCTGCTTCTGTGAGGTCCATACCATTTCTGTCCTTTATTGTGCCCATCTTTGTATGAAATATCCTCTTGGTATCTCTAATTTTCTTGAAGAGATCTCTAGTCTTTCCCATTCTATTGTTTTCCTCTAGTTCTTTGCACTGATTCCCGAGGAAGGCTTTCTTATCTCTCCTTGCTATTCTTTGGAACTCTGTATTCAAATGGATAGATCTTTCCTTTTCTCCTTTGCCTTTCACTTCTCTTATTCTCATAGCTATTTGTAAGGTCTCCTCAGAAAACCATTTTGCCTTTTTGCTTTTCTTTTTCTTAGAGATGGTCTTAATCACTGCATTTCATACAATGTTACTAACCTTCATCCATAGTTTTTCAGGCACTTTGTCTATCAGAGCTAATCCCTTAAATCTGTTTGGAGCACTGGAGCAGCAGTTGTGCAGTGCTGGAGTGACTGTGAGGAGGTATCCCGTGTCCAAGGGAAAAGGAGAAGCCTAGAAAGATGGTAGGGGGTGAAATTGTGTTTAGAATCAAACTCCTTACTAGCCAGAGACTCTTAGAGGGCTCAAACATGCCTTCTGCACACCAGGACCCAGATACCTCACAGAGACTGAGACAGAACTGTGTTTGGGTGTCTCCTGAGGAGGTATGGGTCAGCAGTGGACTGCTGCAGGGGCAGGGGCTCTGGGTGCAGTAGACCTGGGTATGGCATAAGCCCTCTTGGAGGAGGTTGCCATTAACTCACCATAGAGCCACCAGAACTTACACAGGACTGGGCAAACAGATTCTTAGAGGGCACACACAGAACCTTGTGTGCACCAGGACCCAGGAGCAAGGAGCAGTGACCCCACAAGAGACTGACCCAGACTTGCCCGTGAGTGTCCAGGAGTCTCCGGTGGAGGCGTGGGTTGGTGGTGGCCTGCTGCAGGGTTGGGAGCACTGAGTGTAGCAGTGTGTGCATGGGACATTTTGAAGGAGGTTGCCGTTATCTTCACTACCTCCACCATAGTTTGGCTTCAGGTCAAATAACAAGGAGGGAACATAGCCTCATCCTTCAACAGAAAATTGGATTAAAGATGTACTGAGCATGGCCCTGCCCATCAGAATAAGACCCAGTTTCCCCCTCAGTGTCGCTCATCAGGAAGCTTCCATAAGCCTCTTATCCTTCTCCATCAGAGGGCAGACAGACTGAAAACCACAATCACAGAAAACTAACCAATCTGATCACATGGATCACAGCCTTATCTAACTCAATGAAACTATGAGTCATGCCGTGTAGGGCCATCCAAGATGGACGGGTCATGATGGAGAGTTCTGACAAAGCGTGGTCCACTGGAGAAGGGAATGGCAAACCACTTCAGTATTCTTGCCTAGTTCAGTTCAATTCAGTTTAGTCGCTCAGTCAGGTCCAACTCTTTGCGACCCCATGAATAGAAACACTCCAGGCCTCCCTGTCCATCACCAACTCCCAGAGTTCAGCCAGACTCATGTCCATCCCCATAAACAATATGAAAAGGCAAAAAGATAGGACACTGAAAGATAAACTCCCCATGTTAATAGTTGCCCAATATGCTACTGGAGATTAGTGGAGAAATAACTCCAGAAAGAAGGAAGAGACGGAGCCAAAGCAAAAACAACACCAAGTTGTGGATGTGACTGGTGATGGAAGTAAAGTTCAATGCTGTAAAGAGCAATATTGCATGGGAACCTGGAATGTTAGGTCCATGAATTAAGGCAAACCAGAAGCGGTCAAACAGGTGATGGCAAAAGTGAATATTGACATTTTAGGAATCAGTGAACTAAAATGGACTGGAACAGGTGAATTTAACTCAGATGAACATTATATCTACTACTGTGGGCAAAAATCCCTTACAAGAAATGGAGTAGCCACCATTGTCAACAAATGTGTCCGAAATGCAGTACTTGGATACAATCTCAAAAACAACAGAATGATCTCTGTTCATGTCCAAGGCAGACCATTCAATATCTCAGTAATCAACCAGTAATACTGAAGAAGCTGAAATTGAACAGTTCTATGAAGACCTACAAGACCTTCTAGAACTAACACTCAAAAAAGATATCCTTTTCATTATAGGGGACTGGAATGCAAAAGTAGGAAGTGAAGAAATGCCTGGAGTAACAGACAAATTTAATCTTGGAGTACAGAATGAAGCAGGGCAAAAGCTAACAGAGTTTGCCAAGGGAACGCACTGGTCATAGCAAACACCCTCTTCCAACAACACAAGAGAAGACTCTACACATGGACATCACCAGATGGTCAACACTGAAATCAGATTGATTATATTCTTTGCAGCCAAAGATGGAGAAGCTCTATACAGTCAGCAAAAACAAGACTGGGAGCGGACTATGGCTCAGTTCATGAACTTCTTATTGCTAAACTTAGACTTAAATTGAAGAAAGTGGGGAAAACCACTAGATCATTCGGGTATGACCTAAATCAAATCCCTTATGATTCTATAGTGAAAGTGACAAATAGATTGAAGGGACTGGATCAGATAGACAGAGTGCCTGAAGAACTATGGACAGGATTATTTTAAGTTTCCCTATAATATATCATGTTTTACTTCTTTCTTATAACCTAGATTAGCTCCAATAATGGTACTATAGAAAGCTGGATTGTTTTCTTTTGGGATAAATATTTCTAAGTCACTTACTTCAATTATGTTTTTTACATAAAAAATTTTCAGTTCAGTTCAGTCACTCAGTCGTGTCCGACTCTTTTCAACCAGATGAATCGCAGCACGCCAGGCCTCCCTGTCCATCACCAACTCTCAGAGTTCACTCAAACTCACATCCGTCGAGTCGGTGATGCCATCCAGCCATCTCATCCTCTGTCGTCCCCTTCTCCTGCCCCCAATCCCTACCAGCATCAGAGTCTTTTGCAATGAGTCAACTCTTCGCATGAGGTGGCCAAAGTACTGGAGTTTCAGCTTTAGCATCATTCCTTCTAAAGAACATCCAGGGCTGATCTCCTTTAGAATGGACTGGTTGAATCTCCTTGCAGTCCAAGGGACTCTCAAGAGTCTTCTCCAACAGCTTTCTTCACAGTCCAGCTCTCACATCCATACATGACTACTGGAAAAACCATAGCCTTGACCAGACAGACCTTTGTTGGCAAAATAATGTCTCTGCTTTTAAATATGCTATCTAGGTTGATCATAACTTTTCTTCCAAGGAGTAAGCTTCTTTTAATTTCATGGCTGCAATCACCAACTGCAGTGATTTTGGAGCCCCCCACCAAAAATAAATAAATAAATAAAAATAAAACCATAAAATTCTTAGATTTTAACAAACCTTCTCAATCTTTCTTCTTTTTGAAATCATCCTATGAGAAATATGAATTGACCACAGAGATGCTTTTCTGGCTTTCATCTACACTTGCTTCCCTGGTAGCTCAGACGGTAAAGCGTCTGCCTGTACTGCGTGAGACCAGGTTTCAATCCCTGGGCTGGGAAGATACCCTGGAAAAGGAAATGGCAACCCACTCCAGTACTTTTGCCTGGAAAATTCCATGGACTGAGGAGCCTGGTAGGCTACAGTCGATGGGGTCGCAAAAAGTCGGACATGACTGAGAGACTTCACTTTCATTCCAGGCTTAGACAGCCCAGTTAGAAAATATGTATCGAGGGGAAAAAAGTAAATGATGACTATAAACTATGGTGTAAGCACACGGTTCTGCACTGATGTAAGTTGTTATCTAGTTTCTAAGGCACTTTACGGAGGAACTGATTGTGTCTTGCATTTTCCTTCACTCTGTGAAGTTAGGAGATGTAGATTGTAGAGATGGCCTCAAGGTGGCAGTGATTACACGTAATAGCTCCAAGTAAGCCAAAGCCCTGTGATTTTCTGAGTGTGTGTTGGTGAACATTGGCTGAAAATAGTTAGGAATATCTTTTAGTTTTTCTCTCAACGGAAGAATTCATTTCTCTCTGTCAGGACAGCACCAAATTTCCCACACTACAATCTTTCTTCCTTTTGCTGTTGCAATGATCCTAGAATTTTACTATCCTGACTAGGTAAAAATGATCCAATATGAAATGAAATGGTAATTTCAGTGAGAGAAATTACCAGTACAGAATTACTTGTAGCTCTATGACCCATATAAGAAGTCAATTAAGTTCCTGTTTTATTTTAAATTCCATCCTAGATTATTCTTAGGCATACTTTGTATGAAGCAAATTTGTGCTCCATACGAACCCTAAGTATTCTTGTAGGAAACCAGTTTTTGTTTTGTTTTCTGTAGGTTTCATCTTTCATCTTTTGTTGCTGGTTCTTTCTGTGTAACCAGGCGTGTCTGCACACTTATTACTGTATAATGTTTTTCTCACAACCTCTCATGTGAAGTAGAGGAGATCTGGAACCCAGGGATTTATACTCATTATCTTGTAATAACCTATAATGGAAATGAATCTTAAAAAAATCATATATGTGTATGTATGTGTATATATATATCACTGATCCTGTTTGTGATGTCAGTTGTCTTGCTGTTCACACTGTTTGTTGAACCGAGGGTAGGCAAGGCACAAGCTAAAAGGCTGAAAGAAGACTCAAGGAGCCGTAAGAACACAGACACATTGATTCTTTCCTGGGTGGCATAGCAGCCATAACACAGCCTCTCTCCTGGCTGACACAGCAGTCAGAGCATAACCATAGTGTAGCAATAATAAACCATGACATACCTCATATAACATAACCATGATGCCACACCAGTGTAGCCCAAGTGTCATAGTAGCCAGGGCTTTTGTGATGAAGCTCTTAGAGGCATACCACGCAAAGCAGCTCATAACCAAGAGAATACTTTTGCACATGTGCCATTCTATAAGTGATCTCAGCTGCTACAAAACATTTACAAAATGTGGAGCGAGCAAGAGTGACAGACTGTGGGGTGAAGGAGCTTGACCACATCATCTTGGCTAATTTGCTCTCTCTCCACTATCAATATAAAACCACTTTGCTGCATGCTCAAAAGTAACAAAATTTGTAAGTTAACTGAACTATAATACAAAGACAAAGAATGCTGTTCCATACCCTTTACCCCCAAATAATTAGAAAAGAGCATGTTGAAACATGGTTTTTTAAAAATCAAGACTGGAAGTTAGCTTTTCACGATGAAATAAAACTTGGCCCTGGACCTGGGGCACCCAAGCCAGATGATCCAGCCACACTTTGGTGGTGTTCTTGAGGGACCAGGTTGTCATGCACCCATCCATCCACTTATCCATTCAGTAAGTTTCCCTTGAGTTCCTAATAGGTAAAGGAACTCTTTTAGGTTCTGGTGATGAAACGGGGGGTTAAAAACAAATCCAAGTTTTACAGCGCTTACATTCTAATGAGAGAAGTTTCTTTTTCTTGATCACAAATTAATAACCTGAGGTAAGAGTTCCAAATGAATGGGAAGACAGTCTTTGGAGAGCATGTGTCAAGAAAATCTAACAATAGCTAGGGATTAGAGTGGGAGCCAGTCAACTGAGGATTCTCTTGAGAAGTGACTTTGGGCTAAACTCTGAAAATGAGCAGGGATGAAATGTATCTTCAGTCAGAGGGAACACAGTGTGAAGAAGGCCTGTGGCAGGAGTTTGACTTGCTTAAGGGTATGAAAGACAACTAGTGAGGCTGCATTTCAGAAAATCTCCCAAGACGTGGTATGATGCCACTTGAGAGAAGACCTTGT
Organism: Capra hircus; assembly: GCF_001704415.2. Taxonomy (NCBI): domain Eukaryota; kingdom Metazoa; phylum Chordata; class Mammalia; order Artiodactyla; family Bovidae; genus Capra; species Capra hircus. Next base: position 109,129,465 of record NC_030810.1, on the reverse strand, counting down.
AAGGCCTTGTAGAACATGATTAGAATTCTTTGTTTCCAGAAAAATGAGAAGTGATCGGTGAAAATGTTTTCAGCTATAGAGTATTACTAGATTTCATTTTAAAGTGATCCTTCTGGAAATTTTTGGGAAAAATGAGTAGCCAGTTTACCTTGGGGAGAATAACTATTATCAGAGGTCTGGAAGAGATAATAGTAACTTTGATTTGGTTATAAAATGGAATAGAGGAAAATATACTGAATTGAGAGGGATTTGAGAAGTGTTACGATTTGGTGATAGATTGGAAAAGAAAGGTTAGTGAATAGACATTCAGGGAGGATGCTCTAGTTTTAATAATATGTTTCCAGGTGAAATATACATAAGTATATATATATCTTATGTATGTAAATATATACATATACATTTATGAGTAGGTCTGTGTATTTACTTACTAGATTTTACTGTAGCATGGGCTTCGCCTGTGGCTCAGAGGTAAAGAATCTGCCTACAATGTAGGAGACCCGGGTTTGATCCCTGGGTCTGGAATATCCCCTAGACGAGGGCACAGCAAGCCACTCCAGTATTCTTGCCTGGAGAATGCCATGGACAGGAGTCTGGTGGGTTACAGTCCATAAGGTTGCAGAGAGTCAGACACGATTGAAGTGACTGACCACACACACTGTAGTGTATCACAAACACAGAAGATACACAGATTGTAAGAATACAGCTCAACAGATTATCAAAAAATAACTGGAAGATAACATACCATCTTAGGCAGTAAATTTTACTAGCACCACTGAAATCCTTTTTGTGCTCCCTCTAAGACTTACACTTAAAAATAGCCATTATCTTGAATTCTAATACCAGTTATTAGTTTTGCCTGTTTTTGAATATAAAAGGACTTTTACAGGGCAAATGATTTTGTCCTTCTAAAAAATATTGTTAACAAAATTTAATCAATGATGTAGTTTGTAGCAGTAGTTTATTCCCTTTAATGCTCTATAACATTTCATGTTTTGTGTAATATATATTTTTATTCAGTTGCTTCAATTGGGTCCAGTTCTTTGCAACCCTATGGACCATAGCCCCCAAGCTCCTCTCTCCGTGGGATTTTCCAAGCAAGAATACTGGAGTAGGTTTTCACTTCCTCCTCCAGGGGTTCTTTCTGACTGAGGGATTGAACTCCTGCCTTCTGCGTCTCCTGCATTGCAGGCAGATTCTTTATTGCTGAGCCACCAGGGAAACCACATATACATATACATGAAGAAAGTGAAAGAAAGAAAGTGAAGTCACTCAGTCGTGTCCTACTCTTTGCGACCCCATGGACTGTAGCCTACCAGGCTTCTCCGCTCATGGGATTCTCCAGGCAAGAATACTGGAGTGGGTTGCCATTTCCTTCTCCAGGGGATCTTCCTGACCCAGGGATCGAACCTGGATCTCCTGCATTGTACATATACATATGTACATGGATATATATGTATGTACAAAATTATATATATAGGTTTGTACACACACACACACACACATATATATATATACACGAGAGAGTCTACTGTTGGTTTTTGTTTGAGGCCATTATGAATAATGTTGCTATAATCATTTATGCCCATTTTAAATATTATGAGTATTATGTACATGTCTTCATTTATATATATGCAAACATGCAGTTATATAAGTATATATATAAAATACTGTGTGTGTGAATCTTTTCTTGCCTGTACACCTGTGAATAGTTATTGTACAATAAGATTAGTATATATTGAAGTTTAGCAAGCAGCCCAACAGAAAATAGATTGACTATTTTCTGAAGTGCTGTAGCAGTTTGAGAATTCATAGTTCACATTAAAAAAAAATCTTATTTACTTAAAAACTATTCACCATTTTTATAAGAGTATTTAATATATATTTCCCTGGCAACTGTTGAAGCTGAGCACTGTTTATGTTCATATGATTTATGCTTATGTTCATATGGTTATATGCCATTTGTATATCTTTTTAAGCAAATGACAATTCTTTTTTTTTTTTTTGCCTACTTATCTGGTGATATGTCTGCTTTTTAAACATGTGTGTATGAGAATTATATATATTCTGGATACCAGTATTTTGTTTTATATATATACACATAAAATATCAAAAGGTGATTAAGGAAATACCTGAATGTAGGCATGTGACTTGCATTAGCCAATGGGGCATTAGAAAACATGATGAAAAAACAGGTATGAAACCTGCTTTAGCATTGTCTTCTCATTTCTGGGAACCTTCTGCCTTCATGTGCACAAACCTTGCTTAGCCCTTAGATGAGGAAACACCACAAGGGATAAGACCCCATTTATTATAGTTTTCCCAGCATCTACACTGAGGTTCCAGACATGTGTAAAAGACATCATTTAATCATTCAGCTTTACTGAATCAGTCAAGTTTGGAGGAACTGTTCAGGCAATCTACAGAATTAGAAGAGATAATAAATGTTTGTTATTCTAAGACACTAAATTTGGAGTGGTTTATTCCACACTTAAGGCAAATATATTGGTGACCAACCAGTCAGTGTACCAAAGCACGTTATCAGAAAAGCTGGTGAAACCCCAAAGATCATGGGCATCAAATTCAGCCCATTGGAACAATTGTGAATGAGTTGCTTGTTGTCCAGAAGGTAATTATATATAATTTTATATTGATTAGCAGAAAGTTCTCCACTATAATCTTGGAGAGACTTTAGAAATTATCCTTTTCAAAATAATTTCATACATAAAAAACTAAAACAAATTAACCCCTCCCAACCTAATAAGGTATAGAGTGGATGTTCTAAAACTGAAATGCATTAAAAGTGTTTTTATTTTCAAGATGCTGTCACAATCCTGCTTCAGCTTCCCTTTGTCATTGTAGTTTCTAAAAAAGGGATGATTTCATATGCAAAAAATGTTTGCTTCCTAGGTTATTTTCATATTTATACACATGATCTTTATTCCAACTGACTTGTTATAAATACAGAATTACTATAGTTGAGTGATAAACTAGATTAATTGACTCAGAAGGCCAATATGTAGGGCAAGATTACAGAACTGTGGTTAAAAAACGAAAATAGAAGACAGAGTTAGTATAAGGAAATTTATTAGATGTGAGAGATAATAACATATTCTGACTCTGAACCTCAGGGAATTAGCCTTGTGTGACTGCTTTCAGTATAGGCTGGCACCAAGAGCCCCAGAGAGGGAACCTGTTGATTCTGCCTCCAGGAGCTTAAGGCTAAACTCCACTGTCTTGGGTTTAGTGAAGAGGAACTGATAGGAAGAATCTATCTTCCTGAAAAATTCAAACTAAAATTAACCTTGGGTAAGAAGGCCATGGTCTTTACCCTAGTTTTGAGCTTTCAATTTAGCCCACTATACGCAAATATATTTTCATTGAGCCCAGCAAATTAAGCCTAAAATAAAATCAATCTCCTAGGCAACTGAACAGTTAACTAAAAGTGTAAAAAATCCAATTGTTCCTCACTTGAGGGATGGATAAGCAAACTTTGATGGGTCCACACATTGAATTCTACACAGCAATAAAAAAGGATAAAGTGATACACAACTGTATGAATCCTAAATGCACTATACTAAGTGACAGAAATTAGACAAAATGTCATACACATTTAAATTTCCTAGAAAATGCTGGAAAAGTGAAAAGTTTATAAATTTAAATTAAAAAAAAAAAGAAACTGCATCAATGTCTTCCAGAAGCGTGGATTGGAAGAAGCATTGACAATGAAGTAGCATGGAAGAAATTCTTATTATGATGATAGTGAAAGTGAAAATGTGAGTTGCTCACTCGTGTCTGACTCTTTGCAACCCCACGGACTGTATCCCACCAGTTTCCTCTATCCATTGAATTATCCAGGCAAGAATACTGGCATGGTCAGCCTTTTCCTTCTTCACAGGATCTTCCCTATCCAGGGATTGAATCCAGGTCTTCTGCATTGCAGGCAGACTCCTTACCATCTGAGTCACCAGAAAAGTCCATAGTATAAGATTAAGTGACACAGAATAAATGCGAACACAAAGTACCAATTATGTGATCAAGAAATACACTGTAAGGCAACTATATTCAGTATCCTATAATAAACCGAAATGGAAAAGAATATGAGAAAGTACATATTTTTTTTTGTATAACTGAAACATTTTGCTGTACAGCAGAAATAGCACATTATGATGTTACAAGATTGTATATCAACCATATTTTAATAAAAAATACATTGTAAATTTCAGTGTTAGATATTACTTTCTGCCATTACTTTCTAAGGTAAATTAATTATTCCTCAGTGTTATTCTACAGAGTTTGCCTAATGCAAGTCTTTGCCTGGAGCAGTTTCCTCATAGGACCACACGTGTGAGCACCAGAAGTTTAGCCAGAGAACTACTGAGCTGTTGGTATCCAAATAAATAAGTGGAACCAGTTATTTCACATCAGAAATGGCTAGAATTACTTCCAACATATACTAGTGACTTCATGCAAATCACCAGAAGCTGCCTTGGTTTGTACACAAATTATGTCCCTCCAGGAAACCAGTTCTGAAAAGATGGCATTGTTTTGGGCTAAAGCAACTCCACTGTAGAACAGGGGTTGGCAATTGAAGCAAAAACCAGATTTCAGCCTGTCTGCCACCCTCCTGAGTTTCTCTGAGTGGAGCACAGCTTGTTCAACCTATTCATTGTTTTTCTTTATCTTTTTTTTTTTTTTTTTGATAAAAGACAATTTTATCTCCTTTAAACAACTCCACAGAAAAGATGAGTACATTGGGCTAAATAAGACTCATTTGATAACAATAGCACACATTATATAAAACTTGGAATCTTAAAGGAATTAAACATTCCACTGAAATTTTGCTTACACAAGTTCACCTAACAAATGCTCTTCCTTCACCATGAAATTAGAAAGTGACTCAGTCCGAATGTTTGGTTTATTTTGACTCAGTCAAAATAGATGGAAATCTGGATATGGGCTCCAGACTCTGTCCTGTTCCATCATGAGATAAACTGGAAGTAAGTATGAACACTGCCATCTACTTTGGAAAGCCTCAACTTGTGTTAGCTTTATAAAGCACCAGTTCTGTTGAAGCATCAATCTGTTCATTCTTGACCACAATTATGTCCTGGAAAGTTCATACCCAAAGTATAAATCCAAATATTGCTTGGGGCTTAGGTGTCCCTATATGATTTGAAAACCACAGACTATTTATTTTTAGGTAACAAACCTATGAATTAAACTCCTAGGGAGGCACACATTTAAGGGAAAGCAAATGATGCTTAATTTTTCCAAATTATAAAAGTTATAGATTTAAAATATGGTAGTGAGATGATACAGAAAAGTATATTAAAAAAGAAATTGAAAAGCACCCTTAACACCCCATTCCTAAGAATTAATAGCTAGTGTATATATATTGCTGTATTTCAAACATATGTATGTGTATATATATATATTTCTGTACTTAAATTTATCACAATAAATATCAATATTAATGATATCCAGGTCTTATCTGAACATGGACATGAAAATAGAAGAAGAGCTTCCATATAGAAGAAGACCTCTAATTAAGTTTCCATATATGAATCAAGATTGAATGGTTGTTCCTTCCTTTCCTTGTACTTGGTGACTTTGAAGAAGAAAGAGACAGAGATCAGCAATGAGATGACCCTGATTATACATCTCTTCCTTCATTCACACTGTGTCAGCTTGCTATAAGCCACATCCCCTTTTCTCTTTCAGTCTAGAAGGCCCTTCCCTCACTCTCACCTAGCTTCTTTAGTGAATTCCTCTTTTGAGTCACCACCTCCAATTCTTAGTTGGAACCCTCAAATGAGATAGGCATTCATATCCAGCATGAGTGCCTGTGGGCAGGTAGGAGTTGTTGGAGAACAAGAGAGAGGAAGAAGCAATTATACTCAAGGTTAAGAGTTGAAGGAAAAGTTCTTACTGGGAGGAAAGGTGGAAGGAAGGGGCAAAAGGTGTTCCTGGTGCCATGCTGTGAAGGAAGGATTGGGATGTCTCATTGAGAGCCTGAGAACTGGCAAGACAAAAGAGCATGTGCATTTCTGAGTGCTTGGATATGCCACCCTTTGTATCTGATCTGTTTGCATTCCAGTACAGGCGCACCTCAGAGATAGTATGGGTTCAGTTCCAAATCACTGTGATAAAACAAATATTGCAAAAAAGTGACACCTAATTTTTTGCTTTCTCAGTACATTAAAAAAAAAATATTTTCACTATCCTGTAGCCTATCATGGGAAGAGTATTAACATATATACTTTAATCAAAAAATACATTAATGCTAAAAACTGCTAAACCTCATCTGTCTCTCAGCCTTCATAGAACTGAAGAGTGTTAGGGCCTTATCCTGGGAATACTGTGGCTGGTTTAACCTTCTATTGAGACTAATAAAACGTTTTCCATATCAACAGTAAGACTGTTTTTCTTTCTTATCATTCCTGTGTTCACTGAGATAAAATTTTTAATTTCCTTTAAAAATTTATTCTGAGCATTCACAACTTGTCTATTTAGTACAAGAGGCCTAGTTTTTGACCTCTTTTCTTCCTTCCTTACTAAGCTTAACCATTTCTCGTATTTGATATAATGTAAGAGATATTTTTCTGAGCTCCAAAATAACTGCAGATGGTGATTGCAGCCATGAAATTAAAAGATGCTTGCTCCTTGGAAGGAGAGTTATGAACAACCTAGATAGCATATTCAAAAGCAGAGACATTACTTTGCCAACAAAGGTTTGTCTAGTCAAGGCTATGGTTTTTCCAGTGGTCATGTATGATTGTGAGAGTTGGACTATAAAAAAAGCTGAGTGCCGAAGAGTTGATGCTTTTGAACTGTGGTGTTGGAGAAGACTCTTGAGAGTCTCTTGGACTGCAAGGAGATCCAACCAGTCCATTCTAAAGATTAGTCCTGGGTGTTCATTGGTAGGACTAATGTTGAAACTGGAACTCCAATACTTTGGCCACCTGATGCGAAGAGCTAGCTCATTTGAAAAGACCCTGATGATGGGAAAGATTGGGGGCAGGAGGAGAAGGGGACGACAGAGGATGAGATAGTTGGATGGCATCACCAACACAATGGACAAAGGTTTCGGTGGACTTTGGGAGTTGGTGATGGACAGGGAGGCCTGGTGTGCTGTGGTTCATGGGGTTGCAAAGAGTAAGACACAACTGAGCTACTAAAATGAACTGAACTGAACTGAAGAGATATGTGACTCTTCCTTTCACTTGAATATTTAGTGGCTTCTGTAGGGTTACGAACTGGCCTAATTTCAATATTCCTTTGTTTCAAGCAACAGTTAGGACTGGACATGGAACAACAGACTGGTTCCAAATAGGAAATGAGTATGTCAAGGCTGTATATTATCACCCTGCTTATTTAACTTATATGCAGAGTACATCATGAGAAATGCTGGACTGGAAGAAACACAAGCTGGAATCAAGATTGCTGGGAGAAATATCAATCACAGCAGATATGCAGATGACACCACCCTTATGGCAGAAAGTGAAGAGGAACTAAAAAACCTCTTGATGAAAGTGAAAGAGGAGAGTGAAAAAGTTGGCTTAAAGCTCAACGTTCAGAAAACAAAGATCATGGCATCCGGTCCCATCACTTCATGGGAAATAGATGGGGAAACAATGGAAACAGTGTCAGATTTTATTTTTTTGGGCTCCAAAATCACCGCAGATGGTGACTGAAGCCATGAAATTAATAGACGCTTACTCCTTGGAAGAAAAGTTATGACCAACCTAGATAGTATATTCAAAAGCAGAGACATTACTTTGCCGACTAAGGTCTGTCTAGTCAAGGCTATGGTCTTTCCTGTGGTCATGTATGGATGTGAGAGTTGGACTGTGAAGAATGCTGAGCGCCGAAGAATTGATGCTTTTGAACTGTGGTGTTGGAGAAGACTCTTGAGAGTCCCTTGGTGACTCAAGAAACCCTGGGATTTCTTTGGAAGGAATGATGCTGAAGCTGAAACTCCAGTACTTTGGCCACCTCATGGGAAGAGTTGACTCATTGGAAAAGACTCTGATGCTGGGAGAGATTGGGGGCAGTAGGAGAAGGGGACGACCGAGGATGGGATGGCTGGATGGCATCATGGACTCAATGGACATGAGTCTGAGTGAACTCCAGGAGTTGGTGATGGACAGGGAGGCCTGGCGTGCTGCGATTCATGGGGTCTCAAAGAGTCGGACACGACTGAGCGACTGAACTGAACTGAACTGAAGGAGAGGAAGAGAGATAGGGGAATGATCCATCAGTGGAGCAGTCAGAACGTCCATAACATTTATCAAAGAAATTATCCAACTTAGGAAGTTGCATAGTTCACAGCATCCCAAAATGATTTCAGTAGTAACATCAGACTCACTGATCACAGATCACCGTGACAAATATAGCAATAACAAAAAAGCTTGAAATATTATGAGAATTACCAAATATGAAAAGAAGACTCAAAGTCACAAATGTTTTGGAAAAATTGTGCCAATAGACTTGTTCTACACAGGATTGCTGCAAACCTCTAATTTGTAAAAACAACAGAGTACCTGTGAAGCGCAATAAAGTGCAGTAAAGCAAGGTGTGCCTCTATTAGCCTTTGTTAGTGCTCCAGGAGTCCATCATACATGGATGCATGCATGTGAGTGTGACAAAGACCGTGGGGTTTGTCCTGCAGGATCAACCACTTCTGTTGTAGACCAGCATGAGTATCTCACTAAAGGCAGGTAACTTTGTGTTCCAAAAGGCTCAGGGGCATCCTTGGTCATTTAAGTCTGAAATGAGTTCTGCTAACTTTCCTGTGGGTAAAAGGTATTCCTTCCATTCTATAGATGATGGATTACCATTTAAATTATTAGTCACCTAGCAAATCAGAGAGCAAAGATTTGAAACAAATCTTGAAGCCCAGATTTACTGAGTAATCTACCTGGTCTGAAGAGTCAAACAATTCTATAACATTTAGCTTTGATTTCATATCCTATAATAGCTTCTCTGAAATTTCTTTCTTCAGTATGATTAAAAATATCCTTTATGAAAGCTATAAGACACTGATGAAAGAAATCAAAGACAACACAAACAGATCAAAACATATAACTTCACTCTGTATAATCGGCTCCAGTTTCATCCACCTCATTAGAACTGATTCAAATGTATAATATCATGTAAGAAATGAATTGCTAGTCTAGGTTCGATGCAGGATATATGATGCTTGGGGCTGGTGCACTGGGATGACCCAGAGAGATGGTATGGGGAGGGAGGTGGGAGGGGGTTTCAGGATTGGGAACTCATGTACACCTGTGGCAGATTCATGTTGATGTATGGCAAAACCAATACAGTATTGTAAAGTAAAATAAAGTAAATATATATATATATAGCTTGTTCTTGGATTGGAAGAATCAATATTGTTAAGATGACTTTACCACTCAAGGCCATAAATAGATTTAATGCAATCCTTATCAAATTCCCAATGACATTTTTTACAGAACTGAAAGTAAAATTTTCAAATTTATATGGAAACACAAAAGATCCCAAATAGTTAAAATAATCTTGAAAAGTAAGAATGGAGCTGGAGGAATCATGATCTCTGACTTCAGGCTACTTCAAAACTATAGTAATCAAAATAGTATGTACTGCTACGTAAGCTCAAGGATTTGTGGTCAATTAACCTATAACCAAGGAAGCAGGAATGTATAATGGAGAAAGACAGTTCCATCAATGAGTGGTATTGGGAAACTGGACACCTTACATCTAAAAGAATGAAATTAAGTCATTTTCTAATACCATATACAAAAATAAACTCAGAATGGATTAAGGACCTAAAATGTAACACTGTGTGCCCAAAACTTTTAGAGGAAAGCAGAGGCAGAACACTCTTGGCATAAATTGCAACAATATTTTTAAAAACCAGTTTCCTAGAGTAATGTAAATGAAAACAAAAATAACTAAATGTGACCTAATTAAACTTAAAAGCTTTTGCACAGCAAACTTAAAAAAAAAAAAAAGTGAAAAGACAACCTACTAAATTGGAGGAAAATAATTGTAAATGATGCTACCAACAAAGGGTTGATTTCCAAAATATATAACTCACACAGCTTAATATCAAAACAAACAATTAAATCAAAAAATGGGCAGAGGACCTAAATAGACATTTCTTCAAAAAAGACGTATAGAGGGCAAATAGACCCATGAAAAGATGGACAATGGATGTAATTACTGGAGAAACACAAATCAAAACTAAAATGAAGTGTCACCTCATGCTAGTCAGATTGGAAATCATTAAAAAGTCTGTATACTCTTCACACGTCTTTCAACAACACAAGAAGACTCTAAACATGAACATCACCAGATGGTCAACACCAAAATCAGATTGATTATATTCTTTGCACCCAAAGATGGAGAAGTTCTATACAGTCAGCAAAAACAAGACCAGGAGCTGACTGTGGCTCAGATCATGAAGTCCTTATTGCCAAATTCAGACTTAAATTGAAGAAAGTGAAGAAAACCACTAGACTATTCAGGTATGACCTAAATCAAATCCCTTATGACTATACAGTGGAAGTGAGAAATAGATTTAAGGGCCTAGAGCGGATAGAGTGCCTGATGAAGTATGGACGGAGGTTCATGAAATTGTACAGGAGACAGGAATCAAGAAGATTCCCAAGAAAACGAAATGCAAAAAAGTGAAATGGCTGTCTGGGGAGGCCTTACAAATAGCTGTGAAAAGAAAAGTGTAAAGCAAAGGAGAAAAGGAAAGATATAAGTATCTGAATGCAGAGTTCCAAAGAATAGCAAGGAAAGATAAGAAAGCCTCCCTCAGTGATCAATGCAAAGAAATTAAGGAAAACAACAGAATGGGAAAGACTAGAGATATCTTCATGAAATATAGAGATACCAAGGGAACATTTCATGCAAAGATGGGCTCGATAAAGGACAGAAATGGTATGGACCTAACAGAAGCAGAAGATATTAAGAAGAGGTGGCAAGAATACACAGAACTGTGCAAAAAAGATCTTCATGAACCAGATAATCACGATGGTATGATCACTCACACTCATCTAGAGCCAGACATCCTGGAATGTGAAGTCAAATGGGCCTTAGGAAGCATCACTATGAACAAAGCTAGTGGAGGTGATGGAATTCTAGTTCAGCTATTTCAAATCCTAAAAGATGATGCTGTGAAAGTGCTGCATGCAATATGCCAGCACATTTGGAAAACTCAGCAGTGGCCACAGGACTGGAAAAGGTCAGTGTTCATTCCAATCCCAAAGGAAGGCAATGCCAAAGAATGCTCAAACTACTGCACAATTGCATTCATCTCACATGCTAGTAAAGTAATGCTCAAAATTCTCCAAGCCAGGCTTCAGCAATACATGAACCGTGAACTTCCTCGTGTTAAAGCTGGTTTTAGAAAAGGCAGAGGAACCAGAGATCAAATTACCAAAGTCCACTGGATCATTGAAAAAGCAAAAGAGTTCCAGAAAAACATGTATTTCTACTTTATTGACTATGCCAAAGCTTTTGACTGTGTGGATCACAATAAACTGTGGAAAAGTCTTCAAGAGATGGGAATACCAGACCACCTGACCTGCCTCTTGAGAAACCTATATGCAGATCAGGAAACAATAGTTAAAACTGGACATGGAACAACAGATTGGTTCTAATTAGGAAAAGGAGTACGTCAAGGCTATATATTGTCACCCTGCTTATTTAACTTATATGCAGAGTACATCATGAGAAACGCTGGGCTGGAGGAAGCACAAGCTGGAATCAAGATTGCTGGGAGAAATATCAATAACCACAGATATGGAGATGACACCACCCATATGACAGAAAATGAAGAAGAACTAAAGAGCCTCTTGATGAAAGTGAAAGAGGAGAGTGAAAATGTTGGTCTAAAGCTGTACATTCAGAAAAGTAAGATGATAGCATCTGGTCCCATATTTTCATCTATTTAGATGGGGAAACAGTGGAAACAGTGGCTGAGTTTATTTTGGGGGCTTCAAAATCAGTGCAGATGGTGATTGCAATCATGAAATAAAAGACGCTTACCCCTTGGAAGAAAAGTTATGACCAACCTAGATAGCATATTGAAAAGCAGAGACATTATTTTGTCAACCAAGGTCCGTCTAGTCAAGGCTATGGTTTTTCCAGTAGTCATGTATGGATGACTACAAAGTAAGCTGAGTAGTCATGACTATAAAGAAAGCTGAGTGCAGAAGACTTGATGCTTTTGAAGTGTGATATTGGAGAAGACTCTTGAGAGTCCCTTGGACTGCAAGGAGATCCAATTTATCCATCCTAAAGGTGATCAGGCCTGGGTGTTCATTGGAAGAACCAATGTTAAAGCTGCAACTACAATACTTTGGCCACCTGATGCGAAGAGCTGACTCATTTGAAAAGACCCAGATTCTGGGAAAGATTGAGGGCAAGAGGAGCAGGGGACAACAAAGGATGAGATGGTTGGATGGCATCACCAACTCAATGGACATGTGTTTGGGTGGACTCCGTAAGTTGGTGATGGACAGGGAGGCCTTGTGTGCTGATGTTCATGGTGTCACAAGGAGTCGGACATGACTGAGCGACTGAACTGAACTGAAAAAGTCTACAAGTAATAAATGCTGGAGAGGGTATGGGAAAAAAAAAAAAACCTTCTACACTATGGGTGAGATTGTAAATCATAGTCATAATGGAGAGCAGTATGGAGTTTCCTTTGATAACTAAACATAGATTTACTATATGGTCCTGCAATATGTAAGATCTGGAGAAAACTCTAATTTGAAAAATACATGCACCACTCTGTTCACAGCAGCACTATTTACAACTGCTATGGTGTCCACGTAGATTATGCCCTTTGACAGTTGAGTGGGAAAAGAAGACGTGGTATATATATACAAGGGAACAGTGCTCAGCCATAAAAGTTATAAAACAATGCTATTCGCAGCAACATGGATGGACCTAGAGATTATTATACAAAGCAAAATAATCAGAGAAAGAAATATCATATGATAGTACTTACATGTGGAATCTAGAAAAATGATACAATTGAACTTATTGATAAAACAGAGTTAGACTGATAGACATAGAAAACAAACTTATGGCTACCAAAGTGGATAGCAGTGGGGAGAAGGGAGATAAATTAGGAGTTTGGGATTAATATAACACATTATAACATATGAAATAAGTGAACAACAAGGATCTACTGTATAGCACAGGTATATATTGTGTATATAAGATACACACAAAATCTTATAATAGACTATAATGGAAATTAGTCAAAAAAGAATATGTGTATGTATGTGTGTGTGTATGTCTGTGTCTGTGTAACTGAATCCCTTTGTTGTGCACTTAAAACTGAGACAACATTGTAAATTAACGATGTGCTGTGCTCAGTCATGTTCAATCCTTTGTGACCCTATGGACTGTAGTCCACCAGGCTTCTCTGTCCATGGGATTTTCTTGGCAAAATTACTGGAGTGGGTTGCCATTTCCTCCTCCAAAATTAACTCTGCTGTGCTATGCTTAGCTGCTCAGTCGTGTCCGACACTTTTGTGACCCCATATTCTGTAGCTTGCCAGGCTCCTCTGTTCATGAGGATCTTCCAGGCGAGAATACTGGAGTGGGTTGCCATGCCCTCCTCCAGGGGATCTTCCCAACCCCGGGATAGAACACAGGTTTTCTGCACTGCAGGTAGATTCTTTACCATGTGAATCACCAGAGATGCCCAAGAATACTAGAGTGGATAGCCTATCTCTCTTCTCCATGGGATCTTCCCTGACCAAGGAATCAAACCAGGGTCTCCTGCATTGCAGGTGAATTCTTTACCAACTGAGCTACCAGGGAAGCCCAAAATTAACAATACTTCAATATAAAAAATTAAATTTAAAAATATTCTTTTAAAAATGAATGATTATTTACACCGACTAAGTGGCAAGGATTAGTTATTCCACCTGTTGTGTTCTCTGTGTAATAGCAGCAGTCTAGTTTTTTTTTAAAGACTTCTACTTTGGAGCAATGATAACCCACCAGATGATCTTACCTTGATGAAACTATGACTTACGGATCTCAGCTGCCTTTTATCCCTGCTGCTGCTGCTGCTGCTGCTGCTGCTAAGTCACTTCAGTTGTGTCCGACTCTGTGAGACCCCATAGACAGCAGCCCACCAGGCTCCACCCTCCCTGGGATTCTCCAGGCAAGAACATTGGAGTGGCTTGCCATTTCCTGCTTCAATGCATGAAAGTGAAAAGTGAAAGGGAAGTCGCTCAGTCGTGTCCGATTCTTCATGACCCCATGGACTGCAGCCTACCAGGCTCCTCTGTCCATGGGATTTTCCAGGCAAGAGTACTGGAGTGGGTTGCCATTGCCTTCTCTGCTCTTATCCCTAACTGATGCCAATTCAAAGCAGAAGAGTGCAAGCCTATCATCTTCCTCACAGTTGATACTGGTCAGTCACCATCCATAAATGAGGGCTTCCATCACTCTTGTATTATCTTGTATTTCACAATATATGCTTTTATTACATACCAATTTCTTCAAAAGAAAATTAGCACCCATCTTCTGATAACTGGATCATAAATTTCCACAGCTTTGAAAATATAGGGTATTAGTGGAAACTTTTGCCTCATGCGAGTTGCTATGAGCAGGAGGTCCAGAATTACAGGTACCAAATAGTGTTAGATATCTTGTTCAGTTTATCCTCCCATTAAAACTCTCTATGTATCTTTCCTTCCTTTAGGTGTTTCTGTGCTGGGTTCTTCTAGAAAAAGGATTACTTTCCTAATTTTTCCTGCCTGATGAAAGGCCATGACTTTTGGTGAATCCCTTTGTAAAGAACTTGCATGCTGTTACCTTGGGTAACAGAAGGTAAGAGATCATCTGTCTTATATTCTGAAGTGGGAAGACTATACCAGCTATCCTTGGTCAGGGGGCTTTGAATTCCTGTGTTTATGAAGTTACATAAACTTACATAACTTTTATATTCTGGGATTTCAGAAGAAATACTGCAAAACAATAATGTGGGCTTATCTTATGCACTAAAAATACCCTATTCCCAAATATTCCTAGAGCTTGCGAGTAAAGATGACTGATTTTAGGAGTTGCCTTTGCTTTTTTAATGAGGCTTTTAGAGATCTCCACCTTTCAGTCAGGGTTAACATCAGACATGGATGAGGCATTGAACACCTCCAGGAACTCACGGCAGGCAAAATAATCTGAATATGGCAATGGTTTTATTTGTGATGAACTTCTTCAGGGCCACATGATAAACCTTCACTTGGAAGAACTGGCTCTCAGTAGCCACTGTGGCATGAAATGCCTTCCTCTTGCCTTCTCTAACATAATATGTAAATCGTTCCATTGCCTTCAGCACTATTACTTCTTTGGGACCCCTGTGGAAACCCTCCTCTCTGGAAGCTTCTTTAGTTTCTTTATCTTGATTTCTACTTAGAATTACACACCAAAAACAGGCACAATTAAGAAAAGGAATGTAGGTTCACTCCCTAATGAGAATCATCTATGGCTTAATTTTGAGCCTCAATAAAGAATATAATTGAGAAGAGTTGGGGGCAAAAGACAAAAACTAGATGAAAATCATTGACACAGTATAGATAATCTAATGGAATAGATGGAGAAGATTTAAACAGTTATTTTTCTTCTTTTTCTCTGTTTTATGAATCTTGTAGGGAGGATATCTTTCTTTAAAAAAGTGTTAACTCAAATGAAAATGTATTTCTGGCAGGAAGAACTATGTAGAGAAGGGAGGCGATGGGCAGTAGCAATGCTGTTGTGGAGTGGTTTCTAGTAGAGATGAGGATGAAAAAGCTAAAAAAGTAATCTTAAATCATCCATCAACTCATTTCCACGTGCAAAATAAGACACAAGTAAAGGTGGAAGTAAATCACCCTTGACAACACTGAGAGTAAGGAATGACTCCTAACAGAAACAGTTGATTTCATCTCAGGAGACAAGGCAGTTTAAAGTTCCAAATTAGTAAGCCCCTTTTCAGGAATGTGTTGTAATGAAAAAGTAAGACAGTATTGAAAGAGTTTCATGAATCTATGGAATTTGGAAATGACCTGAATAAAGGACTAAGGTCTGGCTAGTCAAGGCTATGGTTTTTCCTGTGGTCATGTATGGATGTGAGAGTTCGATTGTGAAGAAAGCTGGGTGCCGAAGAATTGATGCTTTTGAACTGTGGTGTTGGAGAAGACTCTTGAGAGTCCCTTGGACTGCAAGGAGATCCAACCAGTCCATTCTGAGGGAGATCAACCCTGGTATTTCTTTGGAAGGAATGATGCTAAAGCTGAAGCTCCAGCACTTTGGCCACCTCATGAGAAGAGTTGATTCATTGGAAAAGACTCTGATGCTGGGAGGGATTAGGGGCAGGAGGAGAAAGGGACGACTGAGGATGAGATGGCCGGATGGCATCACGGACTCGATGGACATGAGTCTGAGTGAACTCCGGGAGATGGTGAGGAACAGGGAGGCCTGGCGTGCTGCGATTCATAGGGTCGCAAAGAGTAGGACACGACTGAGCAGCTGAACTGAACTGAACTGAACTAGCAGAATTAGCCACCCTAAAATATGTTTCCCTGTAATAAGATGACCATAAGCTGATTATTCCGAAAAACAGTGCACATGGAGGAAGATTTAAAACCAGAGAGGAAGATGACATTTTGTAAGGGGAATTTGTATTTATAAATTAAATCTCCATTTTAACGGTGTTTGCCCCTTAAATGAGGGAAGAAGAAAGAGAAGGAGGACTCTAAATCTCATGAGAATATTATCACCAGAGGAAAAACTGATGTCAACCTGCATAACCAACATTTCCCTTATTGTTCCTGGTAACTTCCCCATAACTGGCCTTCCCACACTTTTCTTTTTTCTGTCTTTCACTAAAGATGGTATTTAACCTGGTGCCTTAGGCCACCTCAGGGAGTTACTTATTTTTCCTGGGTATGTTCTATGTGTAGATTAGGAACAACTGTTATTAATAGTAAACTTCTGCTTGTTTTTTCCCTGTTACTCTTTGTTTTAAAACAGGGATCTCAGCTAAGAGCTCAGGACAGAGGGGAAAGTGTTTTTCCTTCTCTAAACACTCCTGATAGAATAATGGCAGGACCCTGAGGAGAAGAGTGCCAAAGGAGAAGTCAGGTGTCAGGGGGCTTTTCTATGGCCTCCTGTCAGCCCAATGGCTGCTCCATTTCAGTATGAGTTGGAAGGGAGGCCACTGATCTGTAAGAGAAAGTAAGAAGGAAACGGTGGGCTATGGGAGTGGTAAGGACCAGTTCATGGAGACAGGCGAGCTGCCTCCAGAGACCAGCAGTGCTCCTTGTGGTCTGACCTGTACCACTGTACAGGCCATGACCTGTGGGTCATGGAGCTCAACTCTGTTAAGCGTCTCATCACTGTGGCCATTTCTCCCTATAGCCGGATGTTCATTCCAAGGACAGGTAAATCAGTAACAGCGAATCTCTTACAAGTAACCACAGCAGCACCTTGAGAAGATGTGCACAGGACTTAAGAAAAAATAATGTTCTATAGGCAGTATCATGGAAGGAGACCTGATGAACACCTATTCATTGTGTGTAAAGGGAGTACTGAAACAGCCTGAGGTTAAATAATAAAGATTATTTTTTAACTTATAAAACAATCATGCAATTACTCTTTAATGTTAAAATAATAATTTATATATATCTGTAATTCCTGTATCAAATAACACTGGCAAACAGCAGGTA
Source organism: Capra hircus (assembly GCF_001704415.2). NCBI lineage: Eukaryota > Metazoa > Chordata > Mammalia > Artiodactyla > Bovidae > Capra > Capra hircus. The sequence continues at coordinate 109,111,739 of NC_030810.1, read as the reverse complement.
AAAGAAAAAACATAAATTATAGGAGTCAACTTGAGCCAAATTGATATTTTTTGGGGTACACAAAACAAAATTTTAAACCAGAAAGACTATTTAACAAAATACAGCATTTGATAGAAGGGAAATTTCAGACAGTTAAAATTAACTATTTTTGTCTATGTATCTGCAGTTCCTAAAATTTAACAATAATGTTATTTCCGTAATAAAAAAGAAAGAATTGGTGACAGTGCTTTGTTCGTTTCTGTATTTCTCCACTTTATTGCACCTTAAGCTCATTCTTTCACAAGGTATTGAAGGAAACACAACAACATTAAACAAACAAGTTACTAATTATACATACTGCTGAAGAGGAATAATATAGGTGCACACTAGGTCATAGGTTATCCTCATGCAAAGGGCAGCATAATAATAGTAGGAATTTGAAAGTCAGTAGGATCTTTAAATACACATCCAGTAACAACATGTATGATCTTATTAATAGAGGATTGTATATTGCAGAGGATTAGTGAGAAGTTCTTTTATGGTTCTATTGACCTCTGTCATTGTATTGTAGGGAGGGGGAAATGCTGAAACCAGGAATCTGGTACTTTGGTTGAGGACCTGCTGGATGAGGTTGGTGGCAGCTTCTGAGGAGTCTGGGGGCAGTCTTCAGTTGGGCACATGCTGGATGTCAGAAGTTCTGGAAGCTGACTCTGCTTCAGAGTTTGTCTTGGAGTCAACAGCTTTAGTGGTGGTGTATTCTGTTTTCTGAACCTCTATTTGCTTCCTGGCAAATGGTTTTCATCATCAAATGAACCAAAACATTTCTCTCCTACTTTCCGTCTGTCTCTCTCTCTCTTACACACATACACACATTACAGTGTTCCCACTATGCCAATTTTCTACAGAATAATAGCATATGTTGTGATATTCCCAAGACTTCTCCAGCTTGGACCCCCTTCCCTCCCACAACACCACAATTGCAAACTTCTCTCTGAAAACATTAAAACATTGTTTAATCCAGGGACCTAAAGAAGATAGAATTGCATGGTATGTTTAGGTAGGCATATGAGACCTAGGAGGCAGATTAGCCTCCTTGGGATTCCCTTGCTTCAAGGAGGATTTGGGGCAATGGAACGATCTTATGGGAGTAGGAATTACAGTGTCAGAAGTTTAGGCAGATGGGACCTTAGAAATGTCAATCATATGACTTTATGCATGGAAAAGTAGACTTATGGTGTACATATATGTCATTGTCATAGCAGAGAGCCAATGGCCTGAGTTTTCTCTGATTAGACCATAGCCACTTGGACCTGGTTCAAAATTGTGAAAGGAGTCCATTATGGCTGTATATTGTCACTCCATTTATTTAATTTATATGTAGAGTACATTATGTGAAATGCCGGGCTGGATGAGGCTCATGCTGGTCTCAAGATTGCCAAGAGAAATATCAATAACTTCAGATATGCAGATGACATCATCCTAATGGCAGAAAATGAAGAGGAACTAAAGAGCCTCTTGATGAAGATGAAAGATGAGAGTGAAAAAGTTGGCTTAAACTCAACATTCAAAAAATGAAGATCATGGCATCTGGTCCCATCATTTCATGGTAAATAGATGTGAAAACAATGGAAATGGTGAGACTTTATTTTCTTGGGCTACAAAATCACTGTGGAGAGATTGCAGCCAGGAAATTAAAAGACACTTGCTCCTTGGAAGAAAAGCTATGACAAACCTAGACAGCATATTAAAAAGCAGAGACATCACTTTGCCAACAAGCATCTATATAGTCAAAGCTATGATTTTTTCCAGTAGTCATGTATGAATGTGAGAGTTAGACCATAAAGAAGGCTGAGTGCCAAAGAACTGATGCTTTCAAACTGTGGATTTGAAGAAGACTCTTGAGAGTCCCTTGGACAGCAAGGAGATCAAACAGTAAGGAGTCAATCCTAAAGGAAATCAGTCCTGAATATTCATTGGAAGGACTGATGCTGAAGTTGAAACTCCAATTCTTTGACCACCTGATGCAAAGAGCTGACATTTAAAAAGACCCTGATGCTGGAAAAGATAGTTGGATGGCATGACTGAGTTAATGGTCATGAGTTTGAGCAAACTCCAGGAGATAGTGAAGGACAGGGAAGTCTCATTTGCTTCAGTTGGTGGGGTTGAAAAGAGTTGGACACAATTGAGTGACTGAACAACAGCAAAACCACTCTAATGCAGAAAATGAAGAAAAACTAAAGAGCCTCTTGATGAAGGTAAAAGAGGAAAGTGAAAAAGCTGGCTTAAGACTCAACACTAAAAAAACTAAGATCATGGTGTCCAGCCCCATCACTTCATAGCAAATAAAAGGGGAAAATATGAAAACGGTAACAGTTTTTATTTTCTTGGGCTCCAAAATCACTGCAGATAGTGATTGCAGCCATGAAATTAGAAGACACTTGCTGTTTGAGAAGAAGTCACCTGGCAAGTCCTGATAGTTCAGTGGAAAAGAATCTGCCTGCCAATGCAGAAGACACAGGAGACATGGGTTTGATCTAAGGGTTGGGAAGATCCTCTGGAGGAGGAAATGGCAACCCCCTCTAGCGATTTTTCCTGAAAAATTCCATGGACAGAGGAGCCTGGTAGGTTACAGTCCATGGGGTCACAAAGAGTTAGACATCACTTAGTGACCACACATGCCCATGCTTCTTGGAAGGAAAGCTATGACAAACCTAGACAGCATATTAAAAAGCAGAGACATCAATTTGCCAACAAAGTTTCATACAATAAAAGCTATGGTTTTTCTAAAAGTCATGCATGGATGCGAGAGTTGGACCATAAAGGAGGTTGAGAACTGAAGAACTGATGCTTTTGAATTGTGGTGCTGGAGAATAATCTTGAGAATCACTTGGACTGCAAGGATATCAAACCAGTCAGTCCTAAAGGAAATCAACCCTGAATATTCATTGGAAAGACTGTTACTAAAGCTGAAGCTCCAATATTTTGGCCATCTGATGTGAATAGCTGACTCTTTGGAGAAAACCCTGATGGTGGGAAAGACTGAGGCAAAAGGAGAAGGGGAGAGGAGAAGATGAGATCATTAGATAGCATCACTAACTCAGTGGAGATGAATTTGAGCAAACTCTGAGAGATAATGAAGGACAGAGGAGACTAGTGTGCTGCCATCCACGAGGTCACAAAAATTTGACATGACTTAGCAACTGAAAAGCAACAACAACATCCCAGAAAGTAAATAAGGAGAGCCACAGGAAGGCGAAAGGGCTGGTTTGACTACTGCATGGCATTGCAGAGAGGTCCTAAATGGAGCAAGAACGGAGAGAGAAGGAGCCTTAGGGTAAGGACACACTGGGTGCAAATGCTGTGACTTTGAGATAGAATGCAGGAATTCTTGAATTAAGGGGTCTAAGAAGTGGATCAACTAATGTTTACGTACAAATCTGTGTGCATTATGACAGTATTTCTACTTGAATTATTTGCATTGAAATTTCTGCTTTGATTAGTGTAATCAACAATCCAATGGAGGATCTTTGTGTGTATGTGTGCATGAGTGTGTTCCTGAGTGTATAATCTGAGATGCCATTCATGCCATGTAGATACTACCACATTTTTATCATGTGTGCAAGGATTAAGACAGGTACCTTTTGCTCTAAGATGTAGTTATTCTAGATTCAGGGACACCTTCCCCCCATGTTTTCATTTGTGCTTGGTTAGAACGCTGTTGTTATGCCTCCTCCTCCATAAACATTTTTTTTTTATTCTTATCATATATCATTTCTGGATTTCCTTGGATTCTCTTTTTAACTTTTCTCATTTTAACTGTATTATCTTCTACTTTGGTTCACACATTTTAATTCTTGAAACATGGTATTCTCTTGCATTCTCAGTCTTAGTAAATAACATAATTTATCCAGTTGCCTATGGTAGCAATCTAGAATAATATTTGAACTTCTCACCTCTCTCACCACCTACACTCACAAACATGTGAGGTTCTACTTTGAAAGAAGCTTTTTTTTTTTTTTTTAATATTTTAAGTCTCTTTATTTTCCCATTCTTATCTGGACTTTTGAAATTGCTTCCTGAGAGTGTGCTCATAGACTAACTCTTTGAATTAAAAGCATTTTCCAATTTCAGTGGTGTAAATACTACTACTACTCAGGTTGCTTTCATCATACTCATTGTTTAGCCAGCAGCACAAAATTCCTGAATTTTTCACGGTCAGTTCTTCATAGTTGTGGAATGAGTGGGCTCCAGCACAGACTAATCCTTACAATTTATCTTCCTGTCTCCAAACATGATCTCTCTCCCTCTGTAAAGAGTCCATCAAGATCATTGCCAAAATATTTTACTACTAAAATGTAACAATAATTAGGCATTCTTCTACATGCTACACTGTGCTAAGTCACTTCAGGCATGTCCGACTCTTTGTGACCTTGTAGACCGCAGCCCTCCAGGCTCCTCTGTCCATGGGATTCTCTAGGCAAGAACAGTGGAGTGGGTTGCCATTATCTTCTCCAATTCTTCTACATAAAACCTCTTAATTATTTACCTTTTCTTTTTTTTTTTTTAACAAAGAAGATTCAATTTCTCTCTTTTTTACATAAGGCAAAGCCTTTGACTGTGTGGATCACAATCAACTGTGGAAAATTCTGAAAGAGATGGGAATACCAGACCACTTGACCTGCCTCTTGAGAAATCTGCATGCAGGTCAGGAAGCAACAGTTAGAACTGGACATGGAACAACAGACTAGTTTCAAATAGGAAAAGGAGTAAGTCAAGGCTGTATATTGTCACCTTGCTTATTTAACTTCTATACAGCGTACATCATGAGAAACGCTGGACTGGAAGAAACACAAGCTGGAATCAAGATTGCCGGGAGAAATATCAATAACCTCAAATATGCAAATGACACCACCCTTATGGCAGAAAGTGAAGAGGAACTCAAAAGCCTCTTGATGAAAGTGAAAGAAGAGAGCAAAAAGTTGGCTTAAAGCTCAACATTCAGAAAACTAAGATCATGGCATCTGGTCCCATCTCTTCATGGGAAATAGATGGGGAAACAGTGGAAGACTTAATTTTTTGGGGCTCCAAAATCACTGCAGATGGTGACTGCAGCCATGAAATTAAAAGACACTTACTCCTTGGAAGAAAAGTTATGACCAACCTAGCTAGCATATTCAAAAGCAGAGACATAACTTTGCCGACTAAGGTCCATCCAGTCTAGGCTATGGATTTTCTTGCGGTCATTTATGGTTGTGAGAGTTGGACTGTGAAGAAGGCTGAGTGCCGAAGAATTGATGCATTTGAACTGTGATGTTGGAGAAGACTTTTGAGAGTCCCTTGGACTGCAAGGAGATACAACCAATCCATTCTGAAAGAGATCAGCCCTGGGATTTCTTTGGAAGGAATGATGCTAAGGCGGAAACTCCAGTACTTTGGCCACCTCATGCGAAGAGTTGACTCATTGGAAAAGACTCTGATGCTGGGAATGATTGGGAGCAGGAGGAGAAGGGGACAATAGAGGATGAGATGGCTGGATGGCATCACGGACTCGATGGACATGAGTCTGAGTGAACTCTGGGAGTTGGTGATGGACAGGGAGGCCTGGCGTGCTGCGATTCATGGGGTCGCAAAGAACATGACTGAGTGACTGAACTGAACTGAACTGAACTGAAGGAGATCCAACCAGTCCATTCTAAAGGAGATCAGGCCTGGGTGTTGTTCATTGGAAGGACTGATGTTGAAGCTGAAACTCCAATACTTTGGCCACCTGATGCAAAGAGCTGACTCATTTGAAAAGACCCTGATGCTGGGAAAGATTGAGGGCAGGAGGAGAAGGTGACCACAAAGGATGAAATGGTTGGATGGCATCACTGACTCAATGGACATGGGTTTGAGTGGACTCTGGGAGTTGGTGATGGACAGGGAGGCCTGGCATGCTGTGGTTCATGGGGTGCAAACAGTCAGAAACGACTGAGTGGCTGAATTGAACTGAACTGAACTTATTGTCAAGGGCTTTTCAGGTAGCTTAGTGATAAAGAATTTGCCTGCCAATGCAGGAGATACGAATTCAATCCCTGGGTCTGGAAGATCCTCTGGAGGAGCAAATGGGAACCCACTCCAATATTATTTTTGGGAAAATCCCACGGACAGAGGAGCTGGGTGGGCTACAATTCATGGGGTCACAAAAAGTCAGACATGACTGAGCACACACACACACTGCCATATCCCTTTTTATGTCTCTAGCCTAATTTTCTCATGCCCTTTCACATATACCAAAGTTTCCATTGTACAGAATTACCTGTCATTTCATGCCATTTTTGAGTAAGTTATGTGACATTTCTTTCACCTATCCAATTTATCTACATCGTTAAGAACAATACTATATACTGATTATGATTTCTGAGGATCTACTAGGAGTGTAATAAGAAATGAATATGTATTATTTTACTTAGTTTTTGATTTCTCCATTTTAGACAAGTCTAGTTAAGTTAATTCCCCAAAGTCATGTGACTAGTGATTGGTGGTCTTTCTTATTCCAAAGCGCTTGCTCTTGATCAATGATCAAGAATGATCTCTACACTGTTCATTTTTACAAATCTTGTATTCTTTAGCAAAACTTTCACATCCCTTTGAAGCCTCTATGAATGTCATTTTCTTAATCTCTCTTAAAAATATTTTTTATTGGAGTATAGTTTATTTACTCTAACTGTTGGCATAAACAATAAAGATTATGCCTTCAATGCAGGAGACCCGGGTTCAACCCCTGGGTCAGAAAGATCCTCTGAGAAAGGGAATGGCTACCCATTTCAGTAGTCTTGCTTGGAGAATTCCATGGACAAAGGAGCCTGGTGGGCTACAGTCCAGGGGGTCACAGAGAGTAAGACATGACTGAGTTGCTAACACTAAATGTTGTCTTAGTCTCAGGTATGCATTAAAGTGAATTAGTTACACATATCTGGCCAAAAAATAGTTTGGAGTTTTTCTGTAACATCTTACGGAAAAATCCAAGAAAGTTTTTGAACAACCCAATACATATATCCACTTTTTGTAAAATTCTTTTCCAATATAGGTCATTACAGAATACTGAGGAGAGTTCCCCGGGCTGTATAGTAGGTCTTTGTTATTATTTCATATATAACAGTGTGTCTATGTCGATCCTGGTTTGACATAGACAATTCATCCCTCCCTGCCTTCTCCCCTGAGAGCCATAGTTTATTTTCTACATCTCTTAAAGAAACTCTCTATTTATATTAATACATTTGTGTCATATTTTAGATTCCACATATAAATGACATATTATATTGTCTTTCTCTTTCTGACTTACTTCACTTAGTATGATAATCTCTAGGTTCATCCATGCTAATGCAGATGATTTTATTTCATTTTTTATAACTGAATAGTATTCCATTGTATGTGTGTGCCTCATCTTCTTTACTGATTCATATGTTGATATACAATCAGGTTGCATACATTGGCTATTATAAATATGATGCAATGAACATTAGGGTGCATGTGTATTTTCAAATTAGAGTTTTCTCTGGATATAGGCCTAGGAGTAGGATTGCATGATCCTATGGCAGTTCTAGTCTAAATTTTTGGAGGGACTTCCATACTGTTTTCCACAGTGGCTGCACCAATGTACATTCTTACCAACAGTGTAAGGCTATTCCCTTTCCTCCATAATCTCTCCAACATCTATTTTAGACCTTTTAACGATGGCTATTCTGACTGGTGTGAGGTGATGCTCTGCACTTGTCTAATAATTAGTGATGGCTAACATCCTTTCATGTGCCTATTGACCATCTGTATGTCTTCTTTGGGAAAGTGTTATTTAGCTCTTCTGCCCATGTTTCAATTGGGTTGTTTGTTTCTTAGTTATTGGATTATATGTACTGTTTGCATATTTTGAAAATTAAGCCCTCATAAGTCACATCATTTGCAAATATTTTCCCCCAGTCCATAGCTTGTCTTTTTGTTTTTCTTTTGATTTCCTTGATCAATCTAATTTATTTTTGCCTTCATTTATATTGCCTTGAGTGGCTGACTAAGAAAACATTGATAAAATTTGTGTTAGAGAATGTTTTGCTTATATTCTCTTCTAGGAGTTTTATGTTGTTATGTCATATATAAGTCTTTAAGCCAGTTTGAGTTTATTTATGTGCATGGTATGAAGGTGTGTTCTAACTTTATTGATTTACACACAGCTGTTCAGCTTTCCCAACACCACCTGTTGAAGAGACTATATTTTCTCCATTGTATATTTTTTCCTCCTATGTTGAAGACTAATTGACTGTAGGTATAACAATTTTTAAGATCCTGTGTTTAGATAACAGCAAAAATTATGACAGCTTTTATATAGTGGTGCATGTCTGTCTATGTGTATGTGTGTGTTATACAGCATAAATAGCATCGTTTCTATAAGAATGATGTCAGCATCGGGATGCAATAATATCCTCCCTTTTTCTCTTCCATTCAATCTACTACCAGTAAACGATCCACAGCTCAACAGAGTACCTATGAAGCACAATAAAGTGCAGTAAAGCAAGGTGTGCCTTTATTAGCCTTTGTTAGTGCTCCAGGAGTCCATCATACATGGATACATGCATGTGAGTGTGACAAAGACCGTGGGGTTTGTCCTGCAGGATCAACTGCTTCTGTTGTAGACCAGCATGTGTATCTCACTAAAGGTAGGTAACTTTGTGTGCCAAAAGGCTCAGGGGCATCCTTGGTCATTTAAGTCTGTTTGTCTTATAAGAGGAAAAACATGAATTAGTAAAAATCTCTGGAGACTTAAATGCAGAATGCTGTAATCTTGTAAAAGATTGAGAAAAAAATGGGAAGGATTACAATGAAAAATGGTACAAGTTTGGATCATTTAAAAAACTTACTAGTGCTGGCTATGTCTTGTTGAGCCATGATATAGTTTCCTCCCTCATTTGCTTTCTTCTCAGGGAGAGAGGTTTTGAAGCTATAAGGTGATTTTGAAATTCCATCCGTCAATGTTTGTAGCTTTTGTGCAGTCAGGAAACTGCACAATTTCCTCCTGTGAATATTTTAGTTAAAATGAAGAATGATAGCAGGCATACCTTCTTTTAGTCTTTTATAACAAATTCATAGTGAAAGAAGTTCCAAAATTAAATCTTCTTTATAGAGTGAACTTAAATGTGGTTAAGTAGAAAGAAAAGTTCCTTTAATTAGGCTCAGGAAAAGGCAATGGCACCCCACTCCAGTCCTCTTGCCTGGAAAATCCCATGGACAGAGGAGCCTCGTAAGCTGCAGTCCATGGGGTCGTGAAGAGTCGGACACGACTGAGCGACTTCACTTTCACTTTTCCCTTTCATGCATTGGAGAAGGAAATGGCAACCCACTCCAGTGTTCTTGCCTGGAGAATCCCAGGGACAGGGGCGCCTGGTGGGCTGCCGTCTATGGGGTCGCACAGAGTCGGACACGACTGAAGCGACTTAGCAGCAGCAGCAGCAGCAAAAAGGTGAGTCAGCTCTCCACTTCTTCCTCCTTCCTTGTTCTCAGAGGGGCAGTGGCAGGAGGAGATTTTGTAAGACCATGGGAAGAAAAGCTGCAAATGACAAAATTTCATTCTTTTTATGGTTGAGTAGTATTTTCTTTTATATTAAATACATGTACTGCATCTTCTTTATCCATTCACCTGTTGATCGACACTTAGGTTGCCTCCATAGCTTGGGAATTTAATAATACTGATATGAACATTGTGATATATATACTTTTTAATGTTATTGGTTTTGTTTTTTTTCAGATATATAACCAGGATTGGAATTGATGGGCCAACATTCAGAAAATGAGGATCATGGCATCCAGTCCTATCACTTCATGGGAAATAGATGGGGAAACAGTGGAAACAGTGTCAGACTTTTTTTTTTTTTTTGGGCTCCAAAATCACTGCAGATGGTGACTGCAGCCATGAAATTAAATGACGTTTACTCCTTGGAAGAAAAGTTATGACCAACCTAGATTGCATATTTAAAAGCAGAGACATTACTTTGCCTTCTAAGGTCCATCTAGTCAAGGCTATGGTTTTTCCTATAGTCATGTATGGATGTGAGAGTCGGACTGTGAAGAAGGCTGAGTGCGGAAGAATTGATGCTTTTGAACTGTGGTGTTGGAGAAGACTCTTGAGAGTCCCTTGGACTGCAAGGAGATCCAACCAATCCATTCTGAAGGAGATCAGCCTTGGGATTTCTTTGGAAGGAATGATGCTAAAGCGGAAACTCCAGTACTTTGGCCACCTCATGCGAAGAGTTGACTCATTGGAAAAGACTCTGATGCTGGGAGGGATTGGGGGCAGGAGGAGAAGGGGATGACAGAGGATGAGATGGCTGGATGGCATCACGGACTCGATGGACGTAGGTCTGAGTGAACTCCGGGAGTTGGTGATGGACAGGGAGGCGTGGCGTGCTGCGATTCATGGGGTCGCAAGAATTCGGGCACTACAGAGTGACTGAACTGAACTGATGGTAGTTCTAGTTTTTTGTTTGTTTGTTTGTTTGTTTTTCAGTAACCTCCATTCTTTTCCCACAGTGGTTATACCAATTCACATTCCCAACAATAATATAAGAAGATTCCCCTTCCTCCACATCCTTTCCAATATTTATTATTTGTGTTCTTTTTAATGATAGTCATTCTGACAGGTGTCAGGTGATAGTTCATTGTGGTTTTGATTTGCATTTCCCTGATGAATAGTGATATTGAGCATGTTCTCATGTGTCTGTTGACTGGCTAGCTGCATTTCCTCTTTGGAAAAATGTCTCTTTAGTTATTCTGCCCATTTTTAAATTGGGTTGTTTGTTTTTTTGATGTTGAATTGTATGAGCTATTTATATACTTGGGATACTAATCCTTTACTGTTCAAATCACTTGACAATATTTTCTCCCATTCAGTAGGCTATCTTTTCATTTCATTGATGGCTTCCTTTGCCGTGCAAAAGACTTTAAGTTTAATTAGGTTCCGTTTGTTTTATTTTTGTTTCTATTTCCTATACGGTCATGTAAGAATTGAATCGCCAGTCCATGTCTGACGTAGGGTGCAGCATGCTTGGGGCTGGTGCATGGGGATGACCCAGAGAGATGTTGTGGGGAGGGAGGTGGGAAGGGGGTTCATGTTTGGGAACGCATGTAAGAATTAAAGATTTTAAAATTTAAAAAATAAAAAAAAAAAAAGGAGAGAGACCCACAAAAACGTTCCTGTGATTTATGTCAAAAAGTGTTCTGCCTATATTTTTGTCTAGGCATTGTATAATGTCTGATCTTATGCTTAGATCTTTATTACGTTTTGAATTTATTTTTGTATATGATGTTAAAGAATGTTCTAATTTTATTCCTTTACATGTAGCTTTCCAGTTTTCTCAGCACCACTTATTGCAGATTGATGTGTCTGTTTTTGTGCCAGTTCCACGTTTTGATTACTGTAGCTCTGTAGTGTAATATGAACAGACCAATTACCAGTAAGAAATTGAATCAGTTTTTTAAAAATTCCCAACAAACAAAAGCCTAGAACTAGATGGCTTCACAGGTGAATTCTACCAAACATTTAGAGAAGAGTTAACACTTATCTTTCTGAAGCTATTCCAAAAAATTGCAGATGAAAGAACACTTCTGAATTCATTCTGTGAGGCCAGCATCACCTTGATATCAAAACCAGACAAAGATATAAAAAAGAAAATTATAGGTCAATATCAGTGATGAATATATATGTAAAAATTCTCAACAAAATAATATAAAACTCAATCTAACAATATATTTAAAGAATAATAAACCATGATGAAGTGAGATTTATCCCCAGGGTATAAGAATTTTTCAATATTTGTAAATCAATCAATGTGATATACTTCATTAACACATGGAAGAATGAAAACCATATGGTCATCTCAATAGATGCAGAAAAAGCTTTTGAAAAATTCAGTATCTATTTATGATTAAGAAAAAAGACCTCTCCAGAAGGTGGGCATAGAAGGAACATAGCATAATAAAGATCATATATGACAAATTCACACCTAACATCATGCTCCATGGTGAAAAGCTGAAGGCATTTCCTCTAAGATTAGAAATCATATAAAGATGTCCACCTTCACCACTTTTATTCAACATAGTTTGGAAGTCCATGCCAACACAATCAGGGAAGAAAAAGATAAATAAAATAGTACCCAGCCATAAAAAGGAACAAATTTGAGTTAGTTCTAGTGAGGTGCCTGTTATACAGAGTAAAGTCAGAAAGAGAAAAAAAAAATATTGTATATTTTATTGAAGTTGGTTTAAAGCTCAACATTCAGAAAACTAAGATCATGGCATCTGGTTCCATCACGTCATGGGAAATAGATGGGGAAACAATGGAAACTGTCAGACTATTTCTTTGGGGGGCTCCCAAATCACTGCAGATGGTGACTGCAGCCATGAAATTAAAAGACGCTTACTCCTTGGAAAGAAAGTTATGACCAACCTAGATAGCATATTGAAAAGCAGAGATATTACTTTGCCAACAAAGATCTGTCTAGTCAAGGCTACGGTTTTTCCAGTGGTCATGTATGGATGTGAGAGTTGGACTGTAAAGAAAGCTGAGCGCCAAAGAATTGATGCTTTTGAACTGTGGTGTTGGAGAAGACTCTTGAGAGTCCCTTGGACTGTAAGGAGATCCAACCAGTCCATTCTAAAGGAGATCAATCCTGGGTGTTCTTCGGAAGGACTGATATTAAAGCTGAAACTCCAATACTTTGGCCACCTGATGTGAAGAGTTAACTAATTGGAAAAGACTCTGATGCCAGGAGGGATTGGAGGCAGGAGAAAAAGGGGACGACAGAGGATGAGATGGCTGGATGGTCTCACCAACTCGATGGACGTGAGTTTGAATGAACTCCGGGAGTTGGTGATGGACAGGGAGGCCTGGCGTGCTGTGATTCATGGGGTCACAAAAAGTTGGACATGACTGAGTAACTGAGCTGAACTGAATGCACATATATGGAATCTAGAAATATGGTACTGATGAACTTATTTGTTCAGCAATAGAGATGCAGACATCGGAGAAGACAATGAGAACTCACTCCAGTACTCTTGCCTGGAAAATCCCATGGACGGAGAAGCCTGGTAGGCTGCAGTCCATGGGGGTGTGAAGAGTCGGACACAACTAAGCAACTTCACTTTCACTTTTCACTTTAATGCATTGAAGAAGGAAATGTCAACCCACTCCATTGTTCTTGCCTGGAGAATCCCAGGGACTGGGGAGCCTGGTAGGCTGTCGTCTATGGGGTCGCACAGACTCGGACACGACTGATGTGATGCAGCAGCAGCAAAGATGCAGACGTAGAGAACAAACTTGTGGAAACAGCAAAGAAAGGAGAGGGTGGGATAAATTGAGAGAGTAGCATTGAAATGTACCTTACAATAAATAAAATAAAGAGCCAGTGGGAATTTGCTGTATGATGCAAAGAGCTCAACCAGCACTCTGTGACAACATAGAGACGTGGAATGGGATGGGGGATAGGATGGAGATTCCAGAGGGAGGGGCCTATATATATGTAGAGCTGACTTATGTTGATGTATGGCAGAAACCAACACAATATTGTAAAGCAATTATCCTTTAATTAAAAATAAATTTTGAAAAATGTACATAACAGAAAATAAAAGGAATCCAAATCAGAAAAGGAGAAATGAAACTGGTCCTATTTACAGATGATATGATAAAATACATAGAAAATCTGAAAGATGCTATCAGAAAACTACTAGAGTTCATTAATGATTTTGGTAAAGTTGCAGAATACAAAGTCAACATACAAAATCTGTTTCATTTCTCTACACTAACAACAAAATATCAGAACAAGAAATTAAAGAAACCATCTCATTCATCATTGCATCAAATAGGAATAAACCTACCTAAAGAGGCAAATGACCTGTACTCTGATAACAATAAGACACTGGTGAAAGAAGTTAAAGATGACACAGATGGAAAGATACACTGTGTTCTTAGATTGGAAGAATCCATATTGTTAACGTGACCATACTACCCAAAGCAATCTACAGATTCAATGCAATTACTATCAAAATATTGATGTTTCTCACAGAACTAGAACAAAAAGCTTCAAAATTCATATGGAAACAAAAACGACCCCAAGTAGCTGAAACAATCTTGAGAAACAAAAGAGCTAAAGGAATCAATGTCTTTAACATCAGTAAAAGTTAATTAAAAAAATACAAGTGATAAGTGCTAGGAGGATTAGGGGAAAAGTAGACCACTGGTAGGAATTTAAATTGCTGCAGCCACTTTGGAAAACAGTATGGGAGTTTCTAAATAAATTTAAACAGGAGAGAACAAGATGGTGGAGGAGTAGGCAGATGTGGAGTACATCTCTCTCCATGGATACATCAGAAATACACCTTCAGACACAAAAGTGCACGCAGAACACCAACTGAGAGTGGACAGGAGAACCTGACCACTGGAAAAGAATATATAGAGCCATGCAAAACTCGGTAGGATGAAGGAACTAGAGGGAAAAACACGAGTGTTATTAGGACTGGACTTGCCCTCAGTGGGTGGGGGAACTGAAGCAGGGGTCTGATCCCATCATCAGGGCAATTGTCTGAGTCAGAGGAGAAACATTTAAGGCTGAGAGCGAAAGAGCTGGTTTGTGACAGCCTAAATGGAATGAGAATCAGATAGTCCTTGCTGCAACCATACCTACCCTGGACAGGAATGCTGGTCCTGTGGAAGGTGCAGGGGCTGGGAGCTGGAGTTTAGGGATTGTGGAGCAATTCCAGGGTGAGGGCTGCTGTTAACTGGGGAGAGACGGATTGAGGGGATGTGAGGGAGGAGATCATGGTGAGAAATGCTGGTGGAGGAAAGCCAGGCAGCCATGGAAGAAAGGTGATACTGCTGAGTCATGCATAAGTGGTGTGGCCATCACCACAGCCTCTCTCCCCACGTCCGCCATCAGCAAGGGAACAGTAGAGAGGCTGGCCCACCAAACACCTGAAGCACTGAACTACAGAGTAGGACCCCACCCAGGGTGTTCCTTTAAGTGACTGATGTGACTATCTACAGAGTGGGACTCCAAACAGGGGGGCCCCCTTCTATGTGCCTGATGCACCAAACAACAGAGAGAGACCCCAGGCAAGGGAGCCCTCTAAGTACCTGAATGGGCAGA
This sequence comes from Capra hircus, assembly GCF_001704415.2. Taxonomy (NCBI): domain Eukaryota; kingdom Metazoa; phylum Chordata; class Mammalia; order Artiodactyla; family Bovidae; genus Capra; species Capra hircus. The sequence continues at coordinate 109,096,596 of NC_030810.1, read as the reverse complement.
GCTATGGAGAAAGACTGGCCAAAGAGGCCTTCTGACCGCCAGGTGCAAGAGGCTCAAAAAAAGACTCTGATAGGGCCATAACTCCTGTGGTGGAGGCAGACCATGTCCCTCCACACTTGCACTGCCAGAGTCCCCATAAGCCAAGAAGCTGTGTCACATTCATGCACAACTCTCACTGGGGCAGAGCTGCTGCAGGCAAAAAACATCTTGTGTATATGCGCACATGGTTGCTTCAGTCGTGTACGACTCTGCGACCCTGTAGCCTGTGGCCTGCCAGACTTCTCTATCAAGGAGGGGGGCTCTCCAGGCAAGGATACAGGAATGTATTGGCCAATACTGCTTCATACCCTTCTCATTTCACTTAAGTTCAGTTCCTCAGTCATGTCCGACTCTGCGACCCTGTGAATTGCAGCATGCCAAGTCTCCCTGTCCATCACCAACTCCCGGAGTTTGCCCAAACTCATGGCCATCGAGTCAGTGATGCCATCCAGCCATCTCATCCTCGGTCGTCCCCTTCTCCTCCAGCCCTCAATCCCTCCCAGCACGAGAGTCTTTTCCAATGAGTCAACTCTTCACATGAGGTGGCCAAAGTATTGGAGTTTCAGCTATGGCATCAGGCCTTCCAATGAACACCCAGGACTGATTTCCTTTAGAATGGATTGGTTGGATCTCCTTGCAGTCCAAGGGACTCTCAAGAGTCTTCTCCAACACCACAGTGCAAAAGCATCAATTCTTCAGCACTCAGTTTTCTTCACAGTTCAACTCTCACATCTATACATGACCACAGGAAAAACCATAGCCTTGACTAGACGAACCTTTGTTGGCAAAGTAGTGTCTCTGCTTTTGAATATACTATCTAAGTTGGTCATAACTTTTCTTCCAAGGAGTAAGCGTCTTTTAATTTCATGGCTGCAATCACCATCTGCAGTGATTTTGGAGCTGCCAAAAATAAAGTCTGATACCCTTTCTACTGTTTCCCCATCTATTTCCCATGAAGTGATGGGACCAGAGCCGTGTCTTCGTTTTCTGAAGGTTGAGCTTTAAGCCAACATTTTTACTCTCCTGTTTCACTTTCATCAAGAGGCCTTTTAGTTCCTCTTCACTTTCTGCCATAAGGGGGGTGTCATTTGCATATTTGAGGTTGTTGATATTTCTCCTGGCAATCTTGATTCCAGCTTGTGCTTCTTCCAGCCCAGCATTTCTCATGATGTACTCTGCATAGAAGTTAAATAAGCAGGGTGACAATATACAGCCTTGATGTACTCCTTTTCCTATTTGGAACCAGTCTGCTGTTCCATGTCCAGTCCTAACTGATGCTTCGTGACCTGCATATAGGTTTCTCAAGAGGCAGGTCAGGTGGTCTGGTGTTCCCATCTCTTTCAGAATTTTCCACAGTTTCTTGTGATCCACACAGTCAAAGGCTTTGGCATAGTCAATAAAGCAGAAATAGATGTTTTTCTGGAACTCTCTTGCTTTTTCAATGATCCAGTGGATGTTGGCAATTTGATCTCTGGTTCCTCTGCCTTTTCTAAATCCAGTTTGAACATCTGGAAGTTCACAATTCATGTATTGCTGAAGCCTGGCTTGGAGAATTTCAAGCATTATTTTACTAGCATGTGAGATGAGTGCAATTGTGTGGTAGTTTGAGCCTTCTTTGCATTCCTTTTCTTTGGGATTGGAATGAAAACTGACTTTTCCAGTTCTGTGGCCACTGCTGAGTTTTCCAAATTGGCTGGCATATTGAGTGCAGCACTTTCAAAGCATCATCTTTCAGGATTTGAAAGAGCTCAACTGGAATTCCATCACCTCCACTAGCTTTGTTTGTAATGATGCTTTCTAAGGCCCATTAGACTTCACATTCCAGGATGTCTGGCTCTAGGTGAGTGTGAGTGATCACACCATCGTGATTATCTGGGTCATGAAGATCTTTTTTGTACAGTTCTTCTGCGTATTCTTGTCACCTCTTCTTAATATCTTCTGCTTCTGTTAGGTCCATACCATTTCTATCCTTTATCGAGCCCATCTTTGCATGAAATATTCCCTTGGTATCTCTGATTTTCTTGAAGAGATCTCTAGCCTTTCCCGTTCTCTTGTTTTCCTTTATTTCTTTGCATTGATCATGAGGAAGGCTTTCTTATCTCTCTTTGCTATCCTTTGGAACTCTGCATTCAGATGCTTATATCTTTCCTTTTCTCCTTTGCTTATCACTCTCTTCTTCTCACAGCTATTTGTAAGACCTCCCCAGACAGCCATTTGGGTTTTTTGCATTTCTTTTCTATGGAGATTATCTTGATCCCTGTCTCCTGTACAATGTCACAAATCTCCATCCATAGTTCATCAGGCACTCTATCTATCAGATCTAGTCCCTTAAATTTGTTTCTCACTTCCTGTGTATTATCATACATAATTTGATTTAGGTCATACCTGAATGGTCTAGTGGTTTTCCCTACTTTCTTCAATTTAAGTCTGAATTTGGCAATAAGGAGTTCATTATCTGAGCCACAGTCAGCTCCTGGTCTTGTTTTTGCTGACTGTATAGAGCTTCTCCATCTTTGGCTGCAAAGAATATAATCAGTCTGATTTCATTGTTGACCATCTGATGATGTCCATGTGTAGAGTCTTCTCTTTTGTTGTTGGAAGAGGGTGTTTGCTATGACCAGTGCGTTCTCTTGGCAAAACTCTATTAGCCTTTGTCCTGCTTCATTCCAAGGCCAAATTTGCCTGTTACCCCAGGTGTTTCTTGACTTCCTACTTTTTCATTCCACTCCCCTATAATGACAAAATATCTTTTTTGGGTGTTAGTTCTAAAAGGTCTCGTAGGTCTTCATAGAACCATTTAACTTCACCTTCTTCAGCGTTATTGGTTGGGGCATAGACTTGGATTACTGTGTGCTCATTATTAGAGAGATGCAAATCAAAACTACAATGAGATATCACCTCACACCAGTCAGAATGGCCATCATCCAAATGTCTACAAACAATGAATGCTGGAGACAGTGTGGAGAGAAGCGTATGGTCATGCACCTGTTGGTGGGAATGTAAATTGATAGAGCCACTATGGAAGATGGAGATTCCTTTAAAAAGCTAGGAATATATCCACCATATAACCTTGTACTCTGACTCCTATGGATATACCCTGAAGAATCCAAAATTGAAAAAGACACATGCATCCCATTTTTCATTGCAGCACTATTTATAATAGCTAGAATATGAAAAACCTAGATTTCCATCGACAGATGAATGGATAAAGAATTTGTGGTACATATACACAATGGAGTATTACTCAGCCATTAAAAGGAACACATTTGAGTCAGTTCTAATGAGGTGGATGAAGTTAGAACCTGTCATACAGAGTGAAGTAAGTCAGTAAGATAAATATTGTATTCTAACACATATATATGGAATCTAGAAAAATGGTACTGAGGAATTTATTTACAAGGCAACGATGGAGAAACAGACTTATGGACATGGGGAAGAGAAGGTTTGATGCATGGAAAGACTAACATGGAAACTTACATTACTATATGTAAAATAGATAGCAAATGGGAATTTGCTGTATGGCTCAGGAAACTCAAGCAGGGACTCTGTATCAATCTAGAGGAGTGGTATGGGGAGGGAGATGGGAGGGAGGTTCTAAAGGGAGGGGATATATGTATACCTATTGCTGATTCATGTTGAGGTTTGACAGAAAACAACAAAATTATATAAAGCAATTATACTTCAATAAAAAATAAATTAATTAAAAAAAAAGAAAAAGTACAGTATGATCCAGCAATCCTACTTCTGGGTGTATATATGAAGGAAGTGAAGTCACTGTCTCAAAAATATATTTGCACTCTCATTTTCATTGTATTATTATTCCCTGTAGCCAAAGAGGTTGAAGTAATGCAATTGCCCATCCATGTATGGGCATGTACACACACACACACACACACACACACACACACACACACAGAGAGAAAGATTATTCAGTCATGAAATAAGAAAGCAGAAAAACCTGCCATTTGTGAAAAGGTGGATGGACTTTGAGGGGATTACACTTGGTGAAATAAATCAGAGAAAGACAAACACTGTATGATTTCACTTAAAAGTGGAATCTAAAATAACCAGAGTCAGAGAAATGCAGGGTAGACTGGTAGTTGCCAGAGATAGAGGTTTGGGGAAAATGGAGAACTGTTGGTTAAAGAGTACAACTTTCCATGTATTGGAGGAATAAGTTCTGGAGATCTGATGTACTGCATGGTGACTACAGTTAACAAAACTGTATTATATGCTTGAAAGTTTGTAAGAGCATATATGTTAAATATTATCACCAAAAAAATGTAATTATATGATATGATTAAAATAGTAACTGATCTTATTGTAGTGATCATTTTTGAAAATACCATGGTATCAAATCATCCTGTTATACATAACAGACATATAAGACAATGGTATATGTCAATTGTATCTCAGCAAAACTGGAAAAAAACAACTCAGATTATCTTTTTCCTAAAGTAAGTTGAGACTTGGTTTTAATCTTTTTCAAGATGGTTCTAGAGTAGTTATTAGTCTATTGTGAAAAGTTTACTCCTAATTAACAACCTCTCCCTTTTGTTAGTTTGATGCCCAGATGCTAAATATGTATCTCTATTTTGGTAACATTCAATGTGGCCTGTACTATTTGCTTTCCTGTACTTCTGTTCTGTTCTTAAACCCCTAGGTGCTTCTCTGTGGTGGGCTTCATTTTATCTCACCCTCTTTATGGGAAATCCATGACTCAGTCAATGAGCCCTCGGTATAGCTTCCTTCTCTCCAGATACTTAGGTACCATGAAAACTAACATTGACCCTTTGGCCTGGTGTGATTGTCATGCTCCACTTTGACAACTGCTCACTGGCCTGTGATCAGGAAATCCTCCAAGGCAGAGATCTTGTGCAATTAAAAAGCTTATGCTTTGAGTTTTCCTTCTCTCAAGGATCTTTTCCTTGTGCTATCTGTTATTCAACGCCTGAAAAGTCTCACTTCATGTTATTTTATTGAATAATATTGTTGCTGATAGGCTTCCCAGTGGCTCAGTGGTAAAGAATCCTCCTGCCAATGCAGGAGGATTTGATCCCTGGGTCAAGAAAATTCCTGGAGAAAGAAATGGCAACCCATGCTCATATTCTTGCCCAGAAAATCACATGGAAAGGGGAGCCTGGGGTCTACACTCCATGGGGTTGCAAAGAGTCTGGCATGACTTAATGACTGAACAACAACATTTTTGATTATGGTGATAGACTACTCTGAAATCACCAGAAACAGAAGTTGATAGTGATATTTTAAATAATGATTTTTCAATATTCATTTATTTCTGGCTGCACTGGGTCTTTGTTGCTGCATGTAGGTTTTCTCTAGTAGCAGCCAGTGGGGGCTATTCTCTGGTTACAGTGTGCAGGCTTTTCACTGCGGTGGCTTCTCTTTTTGTGGTGCTCAGATCCTAGGGCACACAGACTTCAGTAGCAGCAGCTTGTGGGCTTAGTAGTTGCAATGCATAGGCTCCAGTAGTTATGGCGAAATGGGTTTGTTGCCCCGTGACATGTGGAGTGGTTCCGGGCTAGGGATCAAACCCTTGTCCCCTGTATTGGCAGGCAGATTCTTAATCACTGGACCACCAGAGAAGTTCAATATTCAGTTTTTTAGGTGATATTGCTGACACTTATAATAGATTTAATTCACTATTCATTATTGTTTTCTCATTACATTTTTCTATGTGGCATCTGGAATCCACACATTTAAAATGTGAGAATAATTAGATATGGTTGGAAAACTAATAATGAGAGTACTTACCAATCAAAGTGGAACTAGATATTCTACACTAGTTAGGGAATCTTCTTGCAAATATTAGTGAAAGTGAAGTTCACTCAGTCATGTCCAATTCTTTGCAACCCCATGGACTATAGACTGCTAAACTCCTCTTCCCCTGGAATTCTCCAGGCCAGAATACTGGAGTGGGTAGCCGTTTCCTTCTTCAGGGGATTTTCCCAATCCAGGGATTGAACTCAGGTCTCCCACATTGCAGGCAGATACTTTACCATCAATCATCAACGCTGTGTTCTCTGGAGAAACCAATTACACAAGTGTTCCTCTTCTGGGTGATATAGTTGCAGAAAATGACTCTATGTGTGGACCAAATAAACCTTGCCCTAGGACATAGGGCTTATAGATCTAAACATGAGCTGTGGAACCAATTTGCTTCACCTTAGGCTGGCTTTGGCTAGGGCCTTGCCCTCTGAAAATCACATTCAGAGGGCAGACCCCAATGTTTATGAGGCTTTGTGTGCCCCATCCTGTATGACTCACAGTACACAAATCAACCACCCCCAAGCAGCTCACTTCTGCAATAAACAGAACATATCCAGTACTTTTTGAAAATGAAGACCTTTAAAAAAGAAATTTACCACTTGTGAGTTTCAGCTTCTGGTCAATTGTTCTCAGTTGAAAGCAGAAGAGTTTATCTCCTTCCTTACAATTGATATTGTACCATTTTCCATTTCCCACAACATTCATCTTTCCTATACTAGCCTGTATTTCATAGATTGTGTTCTTCCTATTTACTTTTTTCTGAAACAAAAATATAACATTCAGGTCTGAAAATATAGTAACCTCCACATGTATGAGAAAGATCCTTGTGACACAGTGAAAACAAGATATAAAAAAGCAATTACAGGCACAGATATATGCATGGTTTTGGCAAGGTCTTTTCTGAGAACTTTCCTTTTATTATCATGATTTTTTAATTTTAGCCTTTCATGTTCTAGATGTTTTCTATGTAGCAATTCTATAATGGTGAGTTTTCTTCCTATTTTCTACTGCTTCTTCCTCAAGGGCAGTTTTATTTACTTAAAACAAATGGAATCATGGGGATCAGAAATCCCTGATGTACATTTTGGCTCCTCTTAGGCAGAGGAAATGATGAAGAAAGAAATGGCAACCCACTCCAGTATTCCTGCCTAGAGGATTCCATAGACAGAGGGGCTTGGCAGGCTACAGTCCATGGGGTTGAAAACAGTTAGAAACGACTGAATGGCTAACACACATACACAGGCAGAAATGAATGGATGTTGATTATAACTTTTCATTTAATAGGTTATAAAAACCTATCAGAAACAGGGAAGTTTCTGACAATTCACTAGTTTTTTCTCTAACTTCTCCATTTATTCAACAGAGAAAATCTGCTTTCTCCAATATCTTATTCCCATTGATGTAGGCCCCACAGTTCACACTCCGTGTGTCTCACTGATGTAAGCTGTTGCTGCTGCTGCATCACTTCAGTCGTGTCCAACTCTGTGCAACCCCATAGACGGCAGCCCACCAGGCTTCCCAGTCCCTGGGCTTCTCCAGGCAAGAACACTGAAGTGGGTTGTCATTTCCTTCTCCAATGCATGAAAGTGAAAAGTGAAAGTGAATTCTCTCTGTCATGTCCAGCTCTTAGTGACCCCATGGACTGCAGCCTTCCAAGCTCTGCCATCCATGGGATTTTCCAGGCAAGAGTACTGGAGTAGGTTGCCATTGCCTTCTCTCTGATGTAAGCTATTACTCATCAATTCTATAATTGCATTTATAAGCATGATCTCTTAGAATAAAAAAGTGATGGAGATAAATTATGGGGCTACCTGAGAAGATACATATACAGATTTATGAACAGTCAATTATATAAAATATAAGGTGAGTTCATAGACATTTGTAAGCTTTAGGGGGATTTAAGGTATCATGCTATCTAGTACCCCAAATTTGGAAATTGACATGTCAGTAAAATGTTCTCTGCCTTTTTTTTTCTTAAATAAAATCATTAGATTACCAGATTTTCCAAATATCATGTAATACAATATTTTTTAATTAGCTGTTCCTGAATTACTGGTTAAATAAATGAATAAGGTAGAAGAGACAGCATTGAATTGTTATACATTTGCCTAACTGTTGAATGTATGTGCATTCAGGAGAGTACAAGCCAATCTGTTTACTGCTCTGGATGTAGGTCACAACCAGAATTTAATCTGAGTAAGGCAATCTGTTCTTCAAAGTAAAAAAGAAAGTGATGAATTTATGGTAGAATTCAGAGATTAAATTATTAGAATGTGCATATTGATTTAAACCCTGCACTGTCCTTGTTCATGGTGTCTGAGACTAAGTAATCATAACTGGAGAAATGACAAGGTTTCTTGGTGAATCTTTTCAAGAACTTGCTTGCAGCTATCTTAGGTAGAAGAATGCTAATAGGTCACCCAATCTCATTTCTTGTTGGGTGGTAGACTTGACCATCTATCTCTAGTTAAGAGACAGAACCGAGAACTGAGTTCCTATATTCCGTCAGTAAGAATAGCTTGGCAAGACATCCAATTTCAGGCACTGATGGAGAAAATTAAAAGCAATTTTAAGAAATTACCTGATGTAACACAAACAATCCATACATAAATACTCCCGATGCTTGTTTGAGAAGACTATCTGATCTTGGAAATTTCATTTGCTATTTTGATGATGCTGTTTGGAACTTCAAACTTTTGATCAAGGCCAACTTCAGACACAGATGATGCTTTGTTTATCTCCAGGATTTCTTTGTATTCACGGTAATCGGATTTGGTAATGACTTTCTGCTTTGTGAATTTCTTTTTAAGGTTGTTAAAAACCTTCAGTTGGAAAAACTGACGTGCAGTAACCAGTGTAGCATGAAATATTGTGCTTTTCTCCTCTTCTGGAGACTCATATTCAAATGGCTCTGTTGCTTTTAGTGCCATCACTGTCTTTGGACCCTTTTGAAGAACATCTCTCCTGGCAGTTATCTTACACTGGACCTGTGTTTTCTGGTTCTGTGTTGGACAAAAACAGAAAAATAAACTTACAAGTTTGAGCAGGTATATAAAGTCACTTTCTCGATTGAAACCTCAGTTACAACCCAGGATCGCACAACCTTCATAGATATTTAAAGCTGGAGTCAGGATAGAGAGGAAGTGCTTAACAGAAAGGAAATGGACATGAACTGGTAAAACTTAGGTAGCACATGTGGAAGGTGGCAGACAACAAGAATGAAAGCTAGAATGTCCAATTTTAAGCTATTCAGAATAGCTTCTTGCTGAATTAAAGCATGATCCTCAGCAAGAGCAACAGAGCCGTGGAGGAAGCAAATATTGTCATGAAAGATTTGAGACATAAATTAAAATATAATAATAAATCCAAATATGTCCTCCTCTCACAGAAATGACTAACCAAAATAAAAAGAATGAAGAAAGAACTAAGATAGCATTGAAAATAGAGAATGGTGCCTACCAGAAGCTACAAACATTAAAAAAAAATTTCATGTATCACTAGAGTACCTGGGGTCATTTTGAAGATTCTAAATATTGCCTCTTTCCAAGAAATAAAGTCTGTCACAAGCAGTGAGCATGACATGTAGTGACTCAGAATTCCCTGTTCTAAATTGGCTCAAATAAAGGATATCTGATTAGAATCATGTCCCCTTTGGTATATTCACAGTATTTCTGTGTCTTGGATGTTAACAGAAAAACAGAGGACAGGCTTACTCACTTCTAACCTCCTTTCTCCACAGAGATCTGATATTACTGAGTTACAGCAGAATACTTTCAGAATGGAAAGGCTGCCCAATCTGTAATTGGCAAAGCGGGAGGCATAGTGGGATGCTGTCATATGTTCATGAAAGATGGAGTCAAGCTATCTACCTCTACAGACCAGAAGTTCTTAGAGTGGTCTGACCTGGGATATTACACATGATGATCACCTATAGATGACTGTGGACTTTCCCGGGATATGGCTTCTCATCAATGTGATCAATTCATCAGAACAAAGGAAACGCCCTTGCCAAAACAAGTTGATCAATAACAATAGTTATGTAAAACTAACAATAGTCACTGTGAAATGCACCTGTTACTGATGTGGAAAAAACTCAGAAAAGAGAAACAGGAAATGTGTCTCTCAGGTAGGTGAGTAGAGGATGGAGTTGATGATGAAGTCTGGGGAGGTGGAGGAAAGCCCACGGCTGCGTATGTGCTGTTTACTGAAGAGTACAGAGACTGACCCTGCTCCTGAGACACCTTATTCCTTTTAGTTTCTGTAGCTTCTTTGATTGTGTTTTTTATTTTCTGAAAGCAGTTTAATTTCTGTTAATTGTTTTCAGTATTAAAAGAACCAGAACATATTTTCATCACATTGTAGTAGGTTCTATTTATATGCAATTCGATATCTTCGAAAAATCAAAGGAGTTCCAACCCATCCCCAAAACAGGTGGCTGGGAGATAAGAATGGGCACGGATAATTGCGTTAAAAAAGAGATGGTTGATTCACACAAACACATACTACTCCAATCACCTCTGTGTCATAATGGGAAGAGCACTGGTCTTATTTATTTATTTTACATTTTTTTTTTTTTCACTTTACAATATTGTACTGGTTCTGCCACACATCAACATGAATCCGCCACGGGCATACGCATGTTCCCCACCCTGAAACCCCTTCCGTCCTCACTCCCTGTACCATCCCTCCGGGTCATCCCAGTGCACCAGCCCCAAGCATCCAGTATCATGCATCGAACCTGGACTGGCAATTCGTTTCTTATATGATATGATACATGTTTCAGTGCCATTCCCCCAAATCGTCCCACCCTCTCCCTCTCCCACAGAGTCCAAAAGACTGTTTTATACATCTATGTCTCTTTTGCTGTCTCGAATACAGGGTTATCATTACCATCTTTCTAAATTCCATATATATGTGTTAGTATACTGTATTGGTGTTTTTCTTTCTGGCTTAATTCACTCTGTATAATAAGCTCCAATTTCATCCACCTCATTAGAACGGATTCAAATGTATTCTTTTTAATGGCTGAGTAATACTCCATTGTGTATATGTGCCACAGCTTTCTTATCCATTCGTCTGCTGATGGACATTTCGATTGCTTCCATGTCCTGGCTATTATAAACAGTGCTGCGATGAACATTGGGGTACACGTGCCCCTTTCAATTCTGGTTTCCTTGGTGTGTATGCCCAGCACTGGGATTACTGCATCATAAGGCAGTTCTCTTTCCAGGTTTTAAGGAATCTCCACCCTGTTCTCCATAGTGGCTGTACTAGTTTGCATTCCCACCGACAGTGTAAGAGGGTTCCCTTTTTTTCCACACCCTCTCCAGCATTTATTGCTTGTAGACTTTTGGATAGCAGCTATTCTGACTTGCATGAAAAGGTACCTCATTGTGGTTTTGATTTACATTTCTCTGATAATGAGTGATGTTGAGCATCTTTTCATGTGTTTGTTAGCCATCTATATGTCTTCTTTGGAGAAATATCTGTTTAGTTCTTTGGCCCATTTTTTGATTGGGTCATTTATTTTTCTGGAATTGAGCTGCAAGAGTTGCTTGTATATTTTTGAGATTAGTTGTTTGTCAGTTGCTTCATTTGCTATTATTTTCTCCCATTCTGAAAGCTGTCTTTTCACCTTGCTTATAGTTTCCTTTGTTGTGTAGAAGCTTTTAATTTTAAGAGGTCCCATTTGTTTATTTTGCTTTTATTTCCAATATTCTGGGAGTTGGGTCATAGAGGATCCTGCTGTGATTTATGTCGGAGAGTGTTTTGCCTAAAACTAGGAGTTTTATAGTTTTATAGTTTAGGTCTTAGATTTAGATCTTTAATCCATTTCTAGTTTATTTTTGTGTATGGTGTTAGAAAGTGTTCTAGTTTCATTCTTTTACAAGTGTTTGACCAGCGTTCCTAGCACCACTTGTTAAAGAGATTGTCTTTTCTCGGTTGTATATTCTTGCCTCCTTTGTCAAGATAAGGTGTCCATCAGTTCAGTTCAGTTGCTCAGTCATATCCTACTCTTTGAGATCCCATGAATCGCAGCACACCAGGCCTCCCTGTCCATCACTATCTCCCGGAGTTCACTCAGACTCACATTCATTAAGTCAGTGATTCCATCCAGCCATCTCATCCCCTGTCGTCCCCTTCTCCTCCTGCCCCCAATCCCTCCCAGCATCAGAGTCTTTTCCAGTGAGTCAACTCTTCTCATGAGGTGGCCGAAGTACTGGAGTTTCAGCTTCAGCATCATTCCTTCCAAAGAAATCCCAGGGCTGATCTTCAGAAAGGATTGGTTAGATCTTCTTATAGTCCAAGGGACTTTCAAGAGTCTTCTCCAACACCATAGTTCAAAAGTATCAATTCTTTGTCCCTCAGCCATCTTCATAGTCCAACTCTCACATTCACACATGACCACAGGAAAAACCATAGCCTTGACAGACGGACCATAGTCGGCAAAGTACTGTCTCTGCCTTTGAATATGCTATTTAGGTTGGTCATAACTTTTCTTCCAAGGAGTAAGCATCTTTTAATTTCATGGCTGCAGTCACCATCTCTAGTGATTTTGGAGCCCCAAAAAATGAAGTCTGACACTGTTTCCTCTGTTTACCCATCTATTTCCCGTGAAGTGATGGGGCCAGATGCAATGATCTTCATTTTCTGAATGTTGAGCTTTAAGCCAACTTTCTCACTCTCCACTTTCACTTTCATCAAGAGGCTTTTCAGTTCCTCTTCACTGTCTGCCATAAGGGTGGTGTCATCTGCATATCTGAGGTTATTGATATTTCTCCGGCAATCTTGATTCCAGCTTGTGTTTTTTTCAGTCCCGCGTTTCTCATGATGTACTCTGCATACAATTAAATAAGCAGGGTGACAATATACAGCATTGATGTACTCTTTTTCTTATTTGAAACCAGTCTGTTTTTCCATGTCCAGTTCTAACTGTTGCTTACTGCCCTGCATACAGATTTCTCAAGAGGCAGGTCAGGTGGTCTGATATTCCCATCTCTTTCAGAATTTTCCAAAGTTTATTGTGATCCACACAGTCAAAGGCTTTGGCATAGTCAATAAAGAAGAAATAGATGTTTTTCTGGAACTCTCTTGCTTTTTCCATGATCCAGCAGATGTTGACAGTTTGATCTCTGGTTCCTCTTCCTTCTCTAAAACCAGCCTGAACATCAGGAAGTCCACGGCTCACGTAATGCTGAAGCCTGGCTTGGAGAATTTTGAGCATTACTTTACTAGCATGTGAGATGAGTGCAATTGTGTGGTAGTTTGAGCATCCTTTGGCATTTTGCCTTTCTTTGGGATTGGAATGAATCCTGACCTTTTGCAGTCCTGTGGCCACTGCTGAGTTTTCCAAATTTGCTGACATATTGAGTGCAGCACTTTCACAGCATCTTTCAGGATTTGAAATAGCTCAACTTGAATTCCATCACCTCCACTAGCTTTGTTCATAGTGATGCTTTCTAAGGCCCACTTGACTTCACATTCCAGGATGTGTGGCTCTAGGTGAGTGATCACACCATTGTGATTATCCAAGTCATGAAGATCTTTTTTTGTACAGTTCTTCTGTGTATTCTTGCCACCTCTTCTTAATATCTTCTGCTTCTGTTAGGTCCAGACCATTTCTGTCCTTTATTGAGCCCATCTTTGCATGAAATATTCCCTTGGTATCTCTAATTTCTTGAAGGATCTCTAGTCTTTCCCATTCTGTTCTTTTCCTCTGTTTCTTTGCATTGATCACTGAGGAAGGCTTTCTTATTTCTTCTTGCAATTCTCTGGAACTCTGCATTCAAATGCTTATATCTTTCATTTTCTCCTTTGTTTTTTGCCTCTCTTCTTTTCACAGCTATTTGTAAGGCCTCCCCAGATAGTTATTTAGAGTTTTTGCATTTCTCTTCCATAGGGATGATCTTGATCCCTGTCTCCTGTGCAATGTCATGAACCTCATTCCATAGTTCATCAGGCACTCTATCTATCAGCTCTAGGCCCTTAAATCTATTTCTCACTTCCACTGTATTATTATAAGGGATTTGATTTAGGTCATACCTGAATGATCTAGCAGTTTTCCCTAGCTTTTTCAATTTCAGTCTGAATTTGGTAATATGGAATTCATGATCTGAGCCACAGTTTTTGTTGGCTGTATAGAGCATTTCCATCTTTGACTGCAAAGAATGTAATCAATCTGATTTCGGTGTTGACCATCTGGTGATGTCCATGTGTAGAGTCTTCTCTTGTATCATTGGAAGAGGGTGTTTGCAATGACCAGTGCATTTTCTTAGCAAAACTCTTCTAGTCTTTGCCCTGCTTCATTCCACATTCCAAGGCCAAATTTGCCTATTATTCCACATGTTTCTTGACTTCCTACTTTTGCAGTCCAGTCCTCTATAATGAAAAAGGCATCTTTTTTGGGTATTAGTTCTAAAAGGTCTTGTAGGTCTTCATAGAACTGTTCAACTTCAGCTTCTTCAGCATTGCTGGTTGGGGCATAGACTTGGGTTACCGTGATATTGAATAGTTTGCCTTGGAAACAGAGATCATTTCATTGTTTTTGATATTGCATCCAAGTACTGCATTTCAGACTCTTTTGTTGACCATAATGGCTATTCCATTTCCTCTGAGGGATTCCTGCCCACAGTAGTAGATATAATGGTCATCTGAGTTAAATTCACCCATTGCAGTCCATTTTAATTTGCTATTTCCTAGAAAGTCGACGTTCACTCTTGCCATCTCTTGTTTGACCACTTCCAATTTGCTTTGATTCATGGACCTGACATTCCAGGTTCCTATGCAATATTGCTCATTACAGCATCGGACCTTGTTTCTTTCACCAGTCACATCCACAGCTCCATCCCTTCATTCTTTCTGGAGTTATTTCTCCACTGATCTCCTGTAGCATGTTGGGCACCTACTGACCTGGGGAGTTCCTCTTTCTGTATCCTATCATTTTGCTTTTCCATACTGTTCATGGGGTTCTCAAGGCAAGAATGCTGAAGTGGTTTGCCATTCCCTTCTCCAGTAGACCACATTCTGTCAGACTCTCCACCGTGACCTGCCCATCTTGAGTTGCCCTGTGGGCATGGCTTAGTTTCATTGAGTTAGACAAGGCTGTGGTCCTAGTGTGATTAGATTGACTTGTTTTCTGTGAGTATGGTTACAGTGTGTCTGCCCTCTGATGCCCTCTTGCAAGACCTACCATCTTCCTTGGGTTTCTCTTATCTTGGGCATGGGGTATTTCTTCACTGCTGCTCCAGCAAAGCACAGCTGCTGCTCCTTACCTTCTACAAAGGGTATCTCCTCACCACCACCCTTCCTGACTTTCAACTTGGGATGGCTCCTCTAGGCCCTCCTGTTCCAGTGCAGCGACCACTCATTGGGCATGGGGTTGCTACTCCCGGCTGCCACCCCTGACCTTGGATTCTGGGTAGCTCCTCTCGGCCATTCCTGTGCCATCACAGGCTGGCACTCTCAGCCACTGCCCCTGACCTCGGACGTGGGGTAACTTCTCTTGGCTGCTGCCCTTTGGGAATGGTGTCCTCCCAGCTTCTGCCCCTGACCTCGGACATGGGGTAGCTCCTCTCAGCTGTGCTTAGTACACCAGTCACACCCGCCCATGCTCCAAATGGATTTATCTCTGGGCTTTCTATTTTTTTCCACAGATCAATATTTCTGTCTTTGTGCTGTACCATACTGACTTAATGACTGTGGCTTTGAAGTAGAGCCCAAAGTCAGGCAGGTTGATTCCTCCAGTTCCATTCTTCTTTCTCAAAATTGCTTTGGATATCCGAGGCTTTTTGTATTTCCATACAAATTGTGGAGTAGCTCCTCTTGGCCATGCTTAGTGCACCAGCTCACAGCCACCTGCACTTAGTGGCTCAGATCATGAACTCCTTATTACCAAATTCAGACTGAAATTGAAGAAAGTAGGGAAAACCACTAGACCATTCAGGTATGACCTAAATCAAATCCCTTATGATTATACAGTGGAAGTGAGAAATAGATTTAAGGGCCTAGAGCTGATAGATAGAGTGCCTGATGAACTATGAAATGAGGTTCATAACATTGTACAGGAGACAAGGATCAAGACCATCCCCATGGAAAAGAAATGCAAAAAAGCAAAATGGCTATCTGGGGAGGCCTTACAAATAGCTGAAAAGAAGAGAGCCAAAAAACAAAGGAAAAAATGAAAGATATAAGCATCTGAATGTAGAGTTCCAAAGAATAGCAAGAAGAGATAAGAAAGCATTCTTCAGCAATCAACGCAAAGAAATAGAGGAAAAAACAGAATGGGAAAGACTAGAGATCTCTTTAAGAAAATTAGAGATATCAAAGGAACATTTCATGCAAAGATGGGCTCGATAAAGGACAGAAATGGTCTGGACCTAACAGAAGCAGAAGATATTAAGAAGAGGTGGCAAGATACACAGAAGAACTGTACAAAAAGGATCTTCACAACCCAGATAATCATGATGATGTTATCACTAATCTAGAGCCAGACATCTTGGAATGTGAAGTCAAGTGGGCCTTAGAAAGCATCACTACAAAGCTAGTGGAGGTGATGGAATTCCAGTTGAGCCATTTCAAATCCTAAAAGATGTTGCTGTGAAAGTGCTGCACTCAATATGTCAGCAAATTTGGAAAAGTCAGCAGTGGCCACAGGACTGGAAAAGGTCAGGTTTCATTTCAATCCCAAAGAAAGGCAATGCCAAAGAATGCTCAAACTACCACACAACTGCACTCATCTCACATGCTAGTAAAGTAATGCTCAATATTCTCCAAGCTAGGCTACAGCAATATGTGAACCGTGAACTTCCTGATGTTCAGGCTGGTTTTAGGAAAGGCAGAGGAACCAGAGATTAAATTGCCAACATCTGCTGGATCATGGAAAAAGCAAGAGAGTTCCAGAAAAACATTATTTTCTGCTTTATTGACTATGCCAAAGCCTTTGACTATATGGATCACAATAAACTGTGGAAAATTCTGCAAGAGATGGGAATACCAGACCACCTGACCTGCCTCTTGAGAAACCTGTATGCAGGTCAGGAAGCAACAGTTAGAACTGGACATGGAACAACAGACTGGTTTCAAATAGGAAAAGGAGTATGTCAAGGCTGTATATTGTCGCCCTGCTTATTTAACTTATATGCAGAGTACATCATGAGAAACGCTGGACTGGAAGAAACACAAGCTGGAATCAAGATTGCCAGAGAAATATCAATAACCTCAGATATGCAGATGACACCACCCTTATGGCAGAAAGTGAAGAGGAACTCAAAAGCCTCTTGATGAAAGTGAAAGAGGAGAGCGAAAAAGGTGGCTTACAGTTCAACATTCAAAGAACGAAGATCATGGCATTTAGTCCAATCATTTCATGGGAAACAGATGGGAAAACAGTGGAAACAGTGTCAGACTTTATTTTTGGGGGCTCCAAAATCACTACAGATGGTGACTGCAGCCATGAAATTAAAAGACGCTTACTCCTTGCAAGAAAAGTTATGACCAATTCAGATAGTATATTCAAAAGCAGAGACATTACTTTGCCAACTAAGGTCTGTCTAGTCAAGGCTATGGTTTTTCCTGTGGTCATGTATGGATGTAAGAGTTGGGCTGTGAAGAAGGCTGAGCACTGAAGAATTGATGCTTTTGAACTGTGGTGTTGGAGAAGACTCTTGAGAGTCCCTTGGACTGCAAGGAGATCCAACCAGTCCATTCTGAAGGAGATCAGCCCTGGGATTTCTTTGGAAGGAATGATGCTAAAGCTGAAACTCCAGTACTTTGTCCACCTGATGTGAAGAGTTGACTCATTGGAAAAGACTCTGATGCTGGGCATGATTGGGGGCAGGAGGAGAAAGGGACGACCGAGGATGAGATGACAGGATGGCATCATGGACTCGTTGGACATGAGTCTGAGTGAACTCCGGGAGATCGTGATGGACAGGGAGGCCTGGCGTGCTGCGATTCATGGGGTCGTAAAGAGTCGGACATGACTGAGCGACTGAACTGAACTGAACTGATACAAATTGTGAAATTATTTGTTCTAGCTCTGTGAAAAATACTGTTGGTATCTTGATAGGGATTGCATTGAATCTGTAGATTGCATTGGGTAGTTTACTCATTTTCACTATATTGATTCTTCTGATCCATGAACATGGTATATTTCTCTTCTATTAGTGTCCTCTTTGTTTTCTTTCACCAGTGTTTTATAATTTTATGTATATAGGTCTTTTGTTTCTTTTGGTAGATATATTCCTAAGTATTTTATTCTTTTCGTTGCAATGGCGAATGGAATTGTTTCCTTAATTTCTCTTTTTATTTTCTCATTATTAGTGTACAGGAATGCAAGGGATTTCTGTGTGTTGATTTTATATCCTGCAGTTTTACTATATTCACTGATTAGCTTTAGAAATTTTCTCATGGAGTCTTTAGGGTGTTCTCTGTAGAGGATCATGTCATTTGCAAACAATGAGAGTTTTGCTTCTTGTTTTCCAATTTTTATTCCTTTTATTTCTTTTTCTTCTCTGATTGCTGTGGTCAAAACTTCCAAAATTATGTTGCATAGTAGTGGTGAAAGTGGGCACCCTTGTCTTGTTCCTGACTTTAGGGGAAATGCTTTCCATTTTTCACCATTGAAGATAATGTTTGCTGTGGGTTTGTCACATGTAGCTTTTATTAAGCTGAGGTATGTTCCTTCTATTCCTTCTTTCTGGAGAGTTTTTATCATAAATGGATGTTAAATTTTGTCAAAAGCTTTCTCTGCATGTACTGAGATAGTCATATGGCTTTTATTTTTCAATTTGTTAATGTGCTGTATTACATTGAATGATTTGTGGATATTGAAGAATCCTTGCATCCCTGGGATAAAGCCCACTTGGTCATGGTGTACAATATTTTAAGTGTATTTTTGGATTCTGATTGTTAGAATTTTGTTAAGGATGTTTGCATGTGTGTTCATCAGTGATATTGGCCTGTAGTTTTCTTTCTTTGTGACATGGAAAAACAGACTGGTTCCAAATAGGAAAAGGAGTATGTCAAGGCTGTATGTTTTCACCCTGCTTATTTAACTTCTATGCAGAGTACATCATGAGAAATGCTGGACTGGAAGAAACACAAGCTGGAATCAAGATTGCTGGGAGAAATATCAATAACCTCAGATATGTAGATGACACCACCCTTATGGCAGAAAGTGAAGAGGAACTAAAAATCCTCTTGATGAAAGTGAAAGAGGAGAGTGAAAAAATTGGCTTAAAGCTCAACATTCAGAAAACGAAGATTATGGCATCCAGTCCCATCACTTCATGGCAAATAGATGGGGAAACAGTGTAAACAGTGTCAGACTTCATTTTTATGAGGTCCAAAATCACTGCAAATGGTGACTGCAGCCATGAAATTAAAAGACGTTTACTCCTTGGAAGAAAAGTTATGAACAACCTAGATAGTATATTCAAAAGCAGAGTCATTACTTTGCTGACTGAAGTCCATCTAGTCAAGGTTATGGTTTTTCCTGTGGTCATGTATTGATGTGAGAGTTAGACTGTGAAGAAGGCTCAGCGCTGAAGAATTGATGCTTTTGAACTGTGGTGTTGGAGAATACTCTTGAGAGTCCCTTGGACTGCAAGGAGATCCAACCAGTCCATTCTGAAGGAGATCAGCCCTGGGATTTCTTTGGAAGGAATGATGCTGAAGCTGAAACTCCAGTACTATGTCCACCTGATGCGAAGAGTTGATTCATTGGAAAAGACTCTGATGTTGGGAGGGTTTGGGGGCAGGAGGAGAAGGGGACAACATAGGATGAGATATCTGGATGGCATCACGGACTCAATGGACATGAGTCTGAGTGAACTCCAGGAGTTGGTGATGGACAGGGAGGCCTGGTGTGCTGTGACTCATGGGGTCGCAAAGAGTCGGACACGAGTGAGCAACTGAACTGAACTGTCAGATTTTGGTATTAGGGTGATGGTGGCCTCATAGGATGAGTTTAGAAGTTTACTTTCCTCTGTAATTTTCTGAAAGAGTTTGAGTAGGATAGGTGTTAGCACTTCTCTAAATTTTTGGTAAAATTCAGCTGTGAAGCCATCTGGACCTGGGCTTTTGTTTGCTGGAAGATCTGATTACAGTTACAATTTCTGTGCTTGTGATGGGACTGTTAAGATTTTCTATTTCGACCTGGTTCAGTTTTGGAAAGTTGTACTTTTCCAAGAATTTGCCCATTTCTTCCAAGTTGTCCATTCTTTGGGCATATAATTGCTGATAGTGGTCTCTTATGATCCTTTGTATTTCTGTGTTGTCTGTTGTGATCTCTCCAACTTCATTTCTAATTTTATTGATTTGATTTTTCTCCCTTTGTTTCTTGATGAGTGTGGCTAATGATTTGTCAATTTTATTTATCCTTTCAAAGAACCAGCTTTTCGTTTTGTTGATTTTTGCTATGGTCTCTTTTGTTTCTTTTGCATTTATTTTTGCCCTAATTTTTAAGATTTCTTTCCTTCTACTAACCCTGGGGTTCTTCATTTCTTCCTTTTCTAGTTGCTTTAGTTGTAGAATTAGGTTATTTATTTGACTTTTTTCTTGTTTCTTGAAATATGCCTGTATTGCTATGAACTTTCCCCTTAGCACTGCTTTTAAAGTATCCCATAGGTTTTGGGTTGTTATATTTTCATTTTCATTCATTTCTATGAATATTTTGATTTCTTTTTTTTATTTCTTCTGTGATGGTTATTCAGCAGTGTGTTTTTCAGCCTCCATATGTTGCAATTTTTAATAGTTCTTCTCCTGTAATTGAGATATAATCTTACTGCATTGTGGTCAGAAAAGATGCTTGGAATTATTTCAATTTTTTTGAATTTACCAAGGCTAGATTTGTCACCCAGGATGTGATCTATCTTGGAGAAGGTTCCGTGTGCCTTGAGAGAAAGGTAAAATTCATTGTTTTGGGGTGAAATGTCTTATAGATATCAATTTAGTGTAACTGGTCTATTGTATCATTTAAAGTTTGTGTTTCCTTGTTAATTTTCTGTTTACTTGATCTATCCATAGGTGTGAGTGGGGTGTTAAAGTCTCCCACTATTATTGTATTATTGTTAATTTCCCCTTTCATACTTGTTAGCATTTGTCTTACATATTGCAGTCCTCCTATGTTGGGTGCATATATATATTTATAATTGTTATGTCTTCTTCTTGGATTGATCCTTTGATCATTATGTAGTGGCCTTCTTTGTCTCTTCTCACAGCCTTTGTTTTAAAGTCTATTTTATCTGATATGAGTATTGCTACTCCTGCTTTGTTTTGGTCTCTATTTGTGTGGAATATCTTTTTCCAGCCCTTCACTTTCAGTCTGTTTGTGTCCCCTGTTTTGAGGTGGGTTTCTTGTAGACAACATATATAGGGGTCTTGTTTTTGTATCCATTCAGCCAGTCTTTGTCTTTTGGTTGGGGCATTCAACCCATTTACATTTAAGATGATTATTGATAAGTATGATCCCATTGCCACTTACTTTATTGTTTTGGGTTCGAGTTTATACACCCTTCATATTTGAATGAGATCTTTGCTGGGTACAGTAATCTGGGCTGTAGGTTATTTTCTTTCATCACTTTAAGTATGTCTTGCCACTCCCTCCTGTCTTGAAGAGTTTCTATTGGAAGATCAGCTGTTATCCTTATGGAATCCCCTTGTGAGTTACTTGTTGTTTTTCCCTTGCTGCTTTTAATATTTGTTCTGTGTGTTTGATCTTTTAAAATTTGATTAATAACTGTCTTGGGGAGTTTTGCCTTGGGTTTATCCTATTTGGGACTCTCTGGTTTTCTTGGACTTGGGTGATTATTTCCTTCCCCATTTTAGGGAAGTTTTCAACTATTATCTCCCCAAGTATTTTCTCATGGTCTTTCTTTTTGTCTTCTTCTTCTGGGACTCCTATGATTTGAATGTTGGGGCATCTAACGTTGTCCCAGAGGTCTCTGAGATTGTCCTCATTTCTTTTAATTCGTTTTTCTTTTTTCCTCTCTGATTCATTTATTTCCACCATTCTATCTTCTACCTCACTAATCCTATATTCTGCCTTCATTATTCTACTATTTGTTCCCTCCAGTGTTTTTGATATCATTTAATGCATTATTCATTATATATTGACTCTTTTTCATTTCTTCTAGGTCTTTGTTAAACTTTTCAAGCGTCTTCTCAATCCTTGTCTCCAGGCTATTTATCTGTGATTCCATTTTGTTTTCAAGATTTTGGATAATTTTCACTATCATTATTCAGAATTCTTTACCGGGTAGATTCTATATCTCTTCCTTTTTTGTTTGGTTTGTTGGGTATTTATCCTGTTCCTTTATCTGCTGGGTATTCCTCTGTCTCTTCATCTTGTTTATATTGCTCTGTTTGGGGTGGCCTTTCTGTATTCTGGCAGTTTGTGGAATTCTCTTTAATGTGGAGTTTCCTCGGGTGGGGTTGTACAGGTGGCTTATCAAGGTTTCCTGGTAGGGAAGCTTGTGTTGTTGTTCTGGTGGGTGGACCTGGATTTCTTCTCTCTGGAGTGCAATATAGTGTCCAGCAATGAGTTATGAGATGTCAGTGGGTTGGAGTGACTTTGTGCAACCTGTATATTGAAGCTCAGGGCTATGTTTCTGTGTTGCTGGAGAATTTGCCTGGTATGTCTTGCTCTGGAACTTGTTGGCTCTTGAGTGGTGCTTGGTTTCAGTGTAGGTAAGGTGGCATTTTCATCCCAATTCCAAAGAAAGGCAATGCAAAAGAATGCTCAAACTACCGCACATTGCACTCATCCCACATGCTAGTAAAGTATGCTCAAAATTCTCCAAGCCAGGCTTCAGCAATACATGAACTGTGAACTTCCTGATGTTCAAGCTAGTTTTAGAAAAGGCAGGGGAACCAGAGATCACATTGCCAACATCCGCTTGATCATGGATAAACAAGAGAGTTCCAGAAAAACATCTATTTCTGCTTTATTGGCTATGCCAAAGCCTTTGACTGTATGGATCACAATAAACCTTGGAAAATTCTGAAAGAGATGGGAATACCAGACCACCTGACCTGCCTCTTGAGAAACCTGTATGCAGGTCAGGAAGCAGCAGTTAGAACTGGACATGGAACAACAGACTGATTCCAAATAAGAAAAGGAGTACGTCAAGGCTATATATTGCCTCCCTGCTTATTTAACTTATATGCAGAGTACATCATGAGAAACCCTGGGCTGGAAGAAACACAAGCTGGAATCAAGATTGCCTGAGAAATATCAATAACCTCAGATATGCAGAGGACACCACCCGTATGGCAGAAAGTGAAGAGGAACTAAAAAGCCTCTTGATGAAAGTGAAAGAGGAGAGTGAAGAAGTTGGCTTAAAGCTCAACATTCAGAAAACTAAGATCATGGCATCCGGTCCCATCACTTCCTGGCAAATAGATTGCAAAACAGTGGAAACAGTGTCAGACTTTATTTTTGGGGGCTCCAAAATCACTACAGATGGTGACTGCAGCCATGAAATTAAAAGATGCTTACTCCTTGCAAGAAAAGTTATGACCAACTTAGATAGTATATTCAAAAGCAGAGACATTACTTTGCTGACTAACGTCTGTCTAGTCAAGACTATGGTTTTTCCTGTGGTCATGCATGGATGTGAGAGTTGGACTGTGAAGAAGGCTGAGTGCTGAAGAATTGATGCTTTTGAACTGTGGTGTTGGAGAAGACTCTTGAGAGTCCCTTGGACTGTAAGGAGATCCAACCAGTCCATTCTGAAGGAGATCAGCCCTGGGATTTCTTTGGAAGGAATGATGCTGAAGCTTAGACTCCAGTACTATGTCCACCTGATGCGAAGTGTTGACTCACTGGAAAAGACTCTGATGCTGGGAGGGATTTGGGACAGGAGGAGAAGGGGACGACCGAGTATGAGATGGCTGGATGGCATCACAGACTCGATGGACGTGAGTCTGAGTGAACTCCGGGAGATGGTGATGAACAGGGAGGCCTGGCATGCTGCGATTCATGGGGTCACAAAGAATCGGACATAACTGAGCGACTGAACTGAACTGAAGGAGGCATTTGATAAGCTCCTGTCAATTAATGTTCCCTGGAGTCAGAAGTTCTCTGGTGTTCTCCCAATTTGGACTTAAGCCTCCGGCTTCTGGTTTTCAGTCTTATTTTTATAGTAGCCTCAAGTATTCTCCATCTTTACAGCACCATTGATAAAATATATAGGTTAAAGATGAAAGTTTCTCCACAGTGAGGGACACCCAGAGAGGTTCACAAAGTTACATGAAGAAGAGAAGAGGGTGGAGGGAGATAGAGGTGACCAGGATGAGATGAGGTGGAATCAAAAGAGGAGAGAGAAAGCTAGCCATTAATCACTTCTTTATGTGAACTCCACAGTCTGGGATGCTCAGAGATGTTCACAGTTGTACAGAGAAGAGAATAGGGAGGAAGGAGACAGAGGTGGCCAAGAGGATAACAGGGGGAATCAAAAGGAGAGAGACAGATCCAGACAGTAATCAGTTCCCTAAGTGTTCTCCACTGTCTGGAATACACAAAGAGATTCACAGAGCTGGGTAGAGAAGAGAAGGGAGAGGGAGGAGATAGAGGCGACCTGGTGGAGTAAAAGGAGAGTCCAAAGGGGGCGAGATCAGTCAAGCCAGTAATCTCGCTCCCAAGTAAAAATGGGTACTAAATATTGAGTTCTTAAAGGTACAAAATTGATAACAAATACAAAAAAGCAAAGATTAAAAATTTAGAGTAGAGGTTGGATTTTCACAAATTCAATATTAAAGAAAAAAAGTCACAAAATTATAAAACATATATATATGAAGTTTGCTTTAAAAAAATAGGCTCTCTCTCTTTCTTTTTTTTGCGAAGTGATAGTAGGTTATAAAAATGAAAATTAAAGGAGTAATAGAGGACTTAAAAAATTAAAGAATGATAGTAAAAATAGTAAAAATATATCTAGGACTTTCTCTGGTGTTGTTGTGGGCAGTGTGGGGTCAGTTCATTTTCGTATAGTTCCTTGATCCAGCTTATATTTCTCAAGATCTATAGGCCTATTCTTATGTAGTTGGTACTAACTGCAGTGTTTTAATCTACTGCACCTGTCACTTCCAAGGAGGTTCCCTCTGTTTTAGCTTCTTCTGTTTGCTGGTCTCTTCAGTGTCTAACTACTGCCCTCATGCAAGGGGGTGGTGGTGGACACTTTTTTAAGCTCACTTGTTTAGTTGTGCTGTGGGGAGGGAGGGATGCTGCAAACAAATAACACTGGTGTGTGCTCGCAGTGTCCCAGCGGCACTGGGTTTGCCCCTGCTCACAGCGTGTGTGCTTTCCCTGTCTACACTGCTTAGGCTCTAGGTTGCTCTGCTGGGAACCGTCCAAGGCCGGCCCTGGGCTGCGAGCACCTCCCAGGTCTAAGCCGCTCAGGTTCAGGTACTCAGGTAGTCCCCAGAGGCACAGACTCGGTTGGGCCTGAGTTTTGTGCCTTCCCAGGTCCAAGCAGCTCAGGTGACCAGGTGTTTGGCAAGTGGGGTAGCTGCAACTTATTGCCTCCCCCATCCCTCTCACTCGGGTTTCTGGGTGTACAACTGGCGCACCTTCTCAGGTGGATGTTGACCGTCCAGAATCCCAAGAAGTCTTGGTTAGCAATGAAACCTGCTTGCAGTTTGGTAGATAATGCCTCTCTGGGGCCATGATTGCCCCTTTTTGGCTCTGGCTGCCCTCACTTGCCTGTCATCGGAGGGGGATGGGTCATCCTGCAGCCAGCTAAGCTCTACTCAGTCCTTTGTTCTGTGAGCGGGCCTGGTGGAATCTTAGGTTAAGGCTTTGCACATGGTAGCTATCCCACAGCCTGGTTTGCTATCCCAAGTTAGTTCCTCAGATTGCCCTCAGGGCATTCAGGCCTGGTCCTTACTCTAAGCAATGCAGCCCGCGCCTCCCTGCCCAGCCCCCATTTGCTAGTGGCAGATGCAGGCACCTGTGCCACTTCTCTGATGGGGGAGTTACCTTTGGGCACATAATCTGTGGAGTTTAATTTATTTATTTTTCCTACCAATTTGGTTCCAAGCCTTACCAGACTTGTCACTGAGAGTGTTTCCTGGTGTTTGGAAACCTCTCTTTTCAAAGACTCTCTTCCTGGGATGGAGCTCCATCCCTACCTCTTTTGTCTCTCTTTTTATCTTTTATATTTTTTCCTACCTGCTTTTGAAGACAATGGGCTGCTTTTCTGGGTGCCTGATGTCATCTGCCGGCATTCAGAAGTTGTTTTGTGGAATTTACTGAGCGTTCAAATGTTCTTTTGATGAATTTGTGGGGGAGAAAGTGGTCTTCCTGTCTTATTCCTCTGTCATCTTAGGACCACCCCCCATTCATATTATACATAGTATTATGTAGTAGATCTCTCTCTCTTTCACTATATAGGTACACATACACATATAATATTTATATTAGAAATGGAAAGAATTACAAAGAAAGTTTGACAAAATCATTATCATTTGAGATTTTGGCATATTTTAATTACTGTACAAGGAACCCAGATCTTTTCTGCTAAAATTCTGACAGAACTCACCTCACTGAAAATTCTTCTACACTGGCCCAAATCTAGAATTCTTCAGAAATGCAGCTTTCGGTATTAGTTTTGTTTAAGTAAGAAGATAAATCATGAAAGCTCTCAGAAGCTGAAGTGCAAGATTTTATGATATTCAGAAATACTAAGGAAATATGGAAGAAAAGCACTTATGTGGGATATACCCAGACACAAAGCAGTTATGAAACAATATGTGGGATATATGCAGAGACAAAAATTGTGAAGCAGAACTGAGACTCCTCCCGTCAATGTTCTTAGCTTTCTGTTTCCTTAGAGAAACCAAACAGTTTTCTTTTGGTAAACATCTTAGTCATAATCAAACATTAGAGATAAATTAATGTTTGTTTGTTAATCTATTTTACAAATGTCTGAAAAGAGTTACAACATTAGAACTTTCATATACAGCAGATTTAAACATGGGTCATGCATGCCTCCTTAGTCGCTCAGTTGTGTCCAACTCTTTGCGACTCCACAGACCTTAGCCCACCAAGCTCCCCTGTCCATGGGATTTCCCAGGCAAGAATCCTGGAGTGAGTTGCTGTTTCCTACTCCAGGGGATCTTCCTGACCCAGAAATCAAAACAGACGTCCCTTGAGTCTCTCCTGAATTGACAGGTGGATTCTTTTACCACTGCAGCAATTGGCAAGCCAAAATGTGGGTCAGTAGATACTAAAGCCCCTTAGTCAAGGCTCTTATCTCAAGTGGGAAAGGAAAGTCACCAGCCACTTCTTTCCTGTTCACACAGCGGCAGTGGCAGATCTTGGTTAGAAGCATCTATCACTACCAATACTTGACTGCACTTCCTGGATGGAGAAAAATCAACTGTAATGTTGCCTATAGTTTCAGTAGTATGTGATATATTTACATAGTTATTAATAGTTGACATACTAAAAGCATAAAATCATGATTTACATATAATTTCTTCCTGAAGTATTCAGAAATAATTTTTGCCCTAGTTATCCTCTTGCCTATGACAAGGATTGATACGTTTGAACTGTGGTGTTGGAGAATACTATTGAGAGTCCCTTGGACTGCAAGGAGATCCAACCAGTCCATTCTGAAGGAGATCAGCCCTGGGATTTCTTTGGAAGGAATGATGCTAAAGCTGAAACTCCAGTACTTTGGACACCTCATGCGAAGAGTTGACTCATTGGAAAAGACTCTGATGTTGGGAGGGATGGGGGGCAGGGGAAGAGAATGAGACAACAGAGGATGAGATGGCTGGATGGCATCACGGATTCAATGGATGTGAGTCTGAGTGAACTCTGGGAGTTGGTGATGGACAGGGAGGCCTGGTGTGCTGTGATTCATGGGTTGCAAAGAGTCGGACACGACTGAGTGACTGAACTGAACTGATGACAAGTATCCACTACTTTCGTGATTTAATTTCATGATTACACTTGCATTTCAGAATTATTCACAGAATCATAAGTGATTAGTGGGCCCATATCATCACTACATATGATGATATGGATTCATATGAATCCTTCAAATTCTGGAAGAGCAGTGAGCTTCTAGAAGGATTGAAGACTTAATAAATACTCTTTCTACATTTCCCCCATGTCATACAATAGAAGTAATTTGGAAAATAATCCTGATATGTTAAATAAGTGAAATAAATCAGCAGATAGTATTGTGGGAGCCCACTATCTGATCTGTGAGAAGAATCAGGACATGAGATGAAAAAGGATCCCAAAGATCTGGTGCACTTAGTCAATGATTTGGGGTCCTCTGAAGGGTGAATAAAGCAGATTGGATTAATTCAAGCTAGGTTGGTGGAGGAGAAAGTTGAAGTCTAGATTTAGAAATAAATAAATATGCAGGAATAAATCAGGGGAGATCAAGGAGGATTTGGCATGAACACCAAAGAGCCATCAGGCTTTCATGCTTTTCTGTTACAGACTTCAGTTCTGCTTCTGTGGACATTTTGCATTGTCTAAATGTAAAGGGTAGAGAGGGAATTTAGGGACACCAGAGGGTCCCAATCCAGGGACCAGGAGGCAGAGGGCACATAAGAGGGCTGACCATGAATCAGACATTTTCTTTTCCTGTTACTGGAAATTCCTTGATTGTTTCTCTAGCAGAAATGAAATTATATACAAGCTCCAATGTCCTTGCCTTTTTCTTCTTTTCAAAGTTTTATTTATTTATTTATTTTTGGCTATGATGGGTCTTCGTTGATGTGTTCAGGTTTTCTCTAGTTGCAGCAAGTGGGTGCTGCTTTCTAGTTGTGGTGCATGGGCTTCTCATTGCAGTGTTTTTCCTTGTTGAGATGCACAGGCTCTATACATGTGGGCTTCACCAGTTGTGGTACATGGAATTAGTTGCTCCATGGCATGTGGACTCTTCCTGGATCAGGGGTTGAACCTGCATCCCCTGCATTGGCAGCTGGATTCTTATCCATTGCACCACCTGGGAAGTCCATCTCCTTGCCTTTTGAAGCAAGGCTGACTCAAGAGTTTGATGAGATCAAGAAATGTGAAGATGTAGAAACAAACAAACAAAAAAGCTAGCCGTTGGGCTGGAAAATTGGTAGCAATTCAGGTTATAAATCCACCACACAGCAGAATCATCAAACTCACAGTTCCTTGAACAATATAAAGGCCTGACACACATTCCTAAGTTGTTTTTCACAGAAAGCAGACTCCCACCACATAGAAGTTGCTGACTGTAAGAACACAGACCCTAAACTGATTGAAACCAGAATGTTGATGATGCTTGAAACTTCACCTTGATTCCAACCTATCAGAGAATTGTCTACAAGCTCATCATGCCCTACTCCTTGCACACTTTAAGACTGTTCTTACAGTGTGGTTATGTTCTTATAGTCACACTTTAGCCCACTGTGGCCCCCTTTGCTGATAAAACAATAAAAGCTATCTCTTCTATTTCACCCAAAACTCTGTCTCTGCATTTCTATTCAATACTGGCTAACAGAGGCTTAGTTTTGGCAACAGAAAATGTACAAGTTATTGCTCCAGATAAAAATAAGTCACAACTACGTTCTTAAATCCGTATCATACAGTTGTAATTTTAAAAGATGAGCCAAAGAAACGGGAAGGAAAAACGTGCCATTCCCCTGACTCTTAGTGGCCAACAGAGAGATACAACATAATTTAGTAAGCTCTCAACCCTTCTAGAGGATCAACATTTTTCTAGAATGTGCAAGACTTGACTGTTATAATGAGATGAGCTGATTGGGAAATGAGCTACAGGGGAAATGAGAGAACTCTTAATACTGGGAAAAAAGGCCTGGAAAACCTGTTTGACCTCCTATCATCTCAAGTACTATTACACAAGATAACTCAAATTCCTGAGTGAAGAGTCCCCACCAGGTCAATGCCCTATATCTAGCAGATACCAGAAATATCCTAAAATGTGTCAGAGCAAAGAGAAGAGTAATTGCACCAAGAAATAACATACAAGTCCTTGAAATTCCATATTAGACCCTGGGACAGAGGTATATATGTAACAGCTGTAGTTTGAGAGAAGAAAGTGGAAGGGGACACTATGTTCAGTATAGTAAATAAAAACTCTTTACCATAGTACATCCCTGGTGGCCTAGTGGCTAAGGCTCCATGCTCCCATGCTCGCAATGCAGGATACCTGGGTTCAATCCCTGGTCAGGGAACTAGATCTACCATGCTTCAACTAACAGTTAACAAAGATCTTGCATGCCACAATTAAGACTTGTCACAGCCAAATAAATAAATAAATATTAAACAAAAACAAAAACCTCTTTACTCTTTATGCTGAAGGGCCAGGACAAAACCTGTTAATGTGTGAGTCTGAGTTGACCAAGTTGATTGATTTTTTCACCAAGTTATTATCAACTTGACCTAACAGAAGGAGCTAACAGAAGCAGAAGAGATTAAGAAGAAGGGGCTAGAACACACAGAGCTGTAAAAAAAAAAAAAAAAAAAATCTTAATGACCTGGATATCCACAATGGTGTGATCACTCACCTAGAGCCAGATTTTGTGGAGGGAGAAGTCAATTGGGCCTTAGGAAGCATTATGACAAGCAAAGCTAGTAGAGGTGATGAAATTCTAGCTGAGCTATTTAAAATAGCTAAGAGATATTGCTGTTAAAGTGTTGCACTCAATATGCCAACAATTCGGAAAACTTAGCAGTGGTCACAGGAGTGAAAAAGTTGCTTACATTCCAATCCCATATAAAGGCAATGCCATAAAGTGTTCAAACTACCATATAATTTACTCATTTCACACGATAGCAAGATTATGCTCAAAATCCTTCATGGCTTCAATGGTACATTAACCAAGAACTTCCAGATGTACAAGCTGGATTTAGAAAAGGCAGAGGAACCAGAGATCATAGAAAAGAAGATCGCTCAGTCGTGTCCGACTCTTTGCAACCCCATGGACTGTAGCCTACCAGGCTCCTCTGTCCATTGGATTTTCCAGGCAATAGTACTGGAGTGGATTGCCATTTCCTTCTCCAGGGACCTTCCCAACCCAGGGATTGAACCCTGGTCTCCCACATTGTAGACAGATGCTTAACCATCTGAGCCACCAGAGCAAGGATATTTCAGAAAAAAATATCTACTTCTGCTTCATTGACTATGCTAAAACCTTTGACTTTGTGGATCACAATAAACTGGAAATTTTTTAAAGAGATAGGAATACCATGCCACCTTGCCTATCTCATGAAAAGCCTATATGCAGGTCAAGAAACAGAGTTAGAACCAGACATGGAAAAGCAGATTGGTTCCAAACAGGGAAAGGAGTACGTCAAAGCTGTATATTGTCACCTGCTGATTTAACTTATATGCAGAGTACATCATGCAGAATGCTGGGCTGGATGAAGCACAAGCTGGAATCAAAATTGCCAGAGAAATATCAATAATCTCAGATATGCAGATGACACCACTCTTATGGCAGAAAAAGAAGAACTAAAGAGCCTCTTGATGAAAGTGAAAGAGTAGAGTGAAGAAGTTGGCTTAAAACTCAAAATTCGGAAAACTAAAATCATGGCATCTGGTCCCATTACTTCATGGAAAATAGATGGGGAAACAGTGGAAACAGTGACAAACTTTATTTTTTGGCTCCATAATCACTGCAGATGGTGACTGCAGCCATGAAATTAAAAGACACTTTTGCTCCTTGAAAGGAAAGCTATAACCAACCTAGACAGCATATTAAAAAGCAGAGACATCACTTTGCCAACAAAGGTCCATCTAGTCAAAGCTATGATTTTTCCAGTAGTCATGGATGGATGTGAGATTTGGACTATAAGGAAAGCTGAGCACCAAAGAATTGATGCTTTTGAACTGTGGTGCTGGAGAAGACTCTTGAGGATCCCTTGGACTGCAAGGAGATTCAACCAGTCCATCCTAAAAGAGATCAGTCCTAAGTGTTCATTGGAAAGACTGATGTTGACGCTGAAACTCCAATAATTTGGCCACCTGATGCAAAGAACTGACTCAATTGAATAGACCCTGATGCTGGGAAGGATTGAGGGCAGGAGAAGGAGACAATACAGGATGAGATGGTTGGATGGCATCACCGACTCAATGGACATGAGTTTGGGTCAACTCCAAGAGTTGGTGATGGACAGGGAGGCCTGGCGTGCTGTGGTCCATGGGGTCACAGAGAGTCAGACACGATTGAGTGACTGAACTGAGCTGAACTGATGGTGTACAATGTGTTAATTTTATATATGTATATGTTGCAAAACAATTATCACCATATCCTTAAATAACACCTCTATCATGTCACATAATTGCTTATTATTTTCTTGTGATGAGAATATTTAAGCTCTACTTCCTTAACAACTTTCATTATTTTAACTGTTATCACAATGTTTTGTTTTAGAACCCTAGAACTCTTTCATTTTACTAGAACTCATTCATTTTATGTGTGGAAGTTTTTACCCTTTGGTCAATATTTTCCTATTTCCCCCACCTCCTCAACCCCTGACAATCACCAATCAATTCTCTGTTTCAATGAGTTTAAATTTTTTAGATTTCATCTATAAGTGAGACTTTTGTTTATCTTCCTCTGTCTGATTTATTTCACCTAGCATAATGCCTATAGTTCCTTTTATGTTTCTGCAAATGGTAGACTTTATTCATTTTTATGGTTAATATTCAATCATTATATATGTATATTTATATACACATATACCACATCTTCTTTATTCATTCATCTATTTACTTCTTTTATTGTTGTATATTTGTTAATAGATTATGTTAATAGTAGCTATAGTTATTTTTATTACTCTGTCTTTTAACATTTATACTATGAGACACCATATTACAATTAAAACACCACCATATTACAGTATTTGAGTATTCTGCTTTTGACTATATATTTACTTTTTCTAGTGTGTTTTATGTTTTATGTTACTAATTAGCATCCTTTAACTACAACTTGAAGAACTTCTTTCAATCTTTCTTGTAAGGCAGGTCTCAGTTCAGTTCAGTTCAGTCACTCAGTCTTGTCCAACTCTTTGCGACCACATGAATCACAGCATGCCAGGCCTCCCTGTGCATCACCAACTCCCGGAGTTCACTCAGACTAACGTCCATCGAGTCAGTGATGCCATCCAGCCATCTCATCCTCTGCCGTCCCCTTCTCCTCCTGCCCCCAATCCCTCCCAGCATCAGAGTCTTTCCCAATGAGTCAACTCTTCGCATGAGGTGGCCAAAGTACTGGAGTTTCAGCTTCAGCATCATTCCCTCCAAAGAATTCCCAGGGCTGATCTCCTTCCAAATGGACTGGTTGGATCTCCTTGCAGTCCAAGGGACTCTCAAGAGTCTTCTCCAACACCACAGTTCAAAAGCATCAATTCTTCGGTGCTCAGCTTTCTTCACAGTCCAACTCTCACATCCATAGATGACCACTGGAAAAACCATAGCCTTGACTAGATGGACCTTTAGTGTTGATAAATTTATTTAGCTTTTGTTTGTCTGAAAAGTCTTTGTTTCTACTTCATTTTTAAGTGTGTTTTTAAAAAAATTTTTATTATTTTTTACAGTAGTTCCTTGTTGGTTATTTCTATTAAATAGAGCAATGTATACATGTCAATTCCAAACTCCCAGTCTATCCCTCCCCGACTTCTACTCTGGTAACCATAAGTTCATTCTTTAAAGCTATGAATCTGTTTCTGGTTTGTAGATAAGTTCATTTGTATCATTGTTTTAGATTACACATATGTGGTATCATATGATATTTATCTCTCTCTGACTGACTTACTTCACTTAGTATGATTATCTCCAGATCCATCCATGTTTCTTCAAATGACATTTTTTCCATTATTTTTATGGCTGAGTAACATTCCATTGTATATATGCACCAAAATTTCTGGATCCATTCATCTGTCAGTGGACATTTAGGTTGCTTCCATGTCCTAGCTATTGTAAATAGTGCTGCAATGAACATTGAGGTGCATCTATCTTTTTGAATTATGGTTTCCTCTGTATATATGCCCAGGAGTGAGATTTCTGGGTCATATGGTAGTTTTGTGTTTAGCCTTTTAAGGAACATCCATGCTGTTCTCCATAGTGGCTGTATCAATGAACATTCTCACCAAGTGTAAGAGAGTTCCCTTTTCTCCACACCCTCTCCAGAATTTACTGTTTTTATATTTTTTTGATTATGTCCATTCTGATCAGTGTGGGGTGATACCTCACTGTAGTTTTGATTTGCACTTTTCTAATAATTAGTGACATTGAGTATATTTTCATGTGTTTATTGTCTGTCTATATGTCTTCTTTGGGGAAATGTCTTTTTAGATCTTCTGCCCACTTTTTAACTAGGTTGTTTACCTTTTTGTCACTGAGACATGAACTGTTTGTAAATTTTGGAGACTAATCCCTTGTCAGTTTTATCATTTGCAAATATTTTGTCCCATTCTGTGGGTTGTCTTTCTGTTTTGTTTATAGATACTTTTGCTATTCAAAAGATCGAATTCAATTAGATACCATTTGTTTATTTTCATTACTCTGGGAGATAGATCAAAAAGATATTGCTGCAATTTATGTCAGAGAGTGTTCTGCCTTCTGTTTTTCTCCAAGAGTTTTAGAGTATCTGGTCTTACATTTCAGTCTTTAACACATTTTGAGTTTGTTTTTGTATGTGTTGTTAAAGAGTGTGTATATATATATACATACATGCATGTAGATGTCAAGCTTTCTTAGCACCATTTACTGAAGATACTGTCTTTTATTCATTGTATAGTCTTTCTTCTTTTATCATAGATTAATTGACCATAGGTAGGTGGGTTCATTTCTGGACTTTCTCTCTTGTTTTGTTGATCTATATTTCTGTTTTTGTGCCAGTCCCATAGTGTTTTGATGACTGTAGCTTTGTAGTACAGTCTGAAGTCAGGGAGTCTGATTTTTCCACCTCCATTTTTCTTTCTTAAAGTTGCTTGGCTATTTGAGGACTTTCTGCCTCCATACACAATTTAAGATTCTTTTGTTCTAGTTCTAAGAAAATATGTCATTGGTCATTGATAGAGATTGCATCTAATCTGTAGATTGCTTTGGGTAGTATAGTTATTTTCACAATATTGACTCTTCCAATCCAGGAATATGGTATATTTTTCTGTTTGTAGTGTCTTCAATTTCTTCCATCAGCATCTTACAGTTTTTGGAGTATGAGTATTTTGCCTCCTTAGGTATATTTATTTCTAGGTATTTTATTCTTTTGATGCAGTGGTAAATGGAATTGTTTCTTTAATTTCTCTTTCTGATGTTTCATTTTTCATGTATAGAAATGCAGCAGTTTTCTGTGTATTAATTTTGTATCCTGCCACTTACTAAAGTCATTGATGAACTTTAGTAGTTTTCTGGTAACTTCTACAGGATTTTCTATGTATTGTATTGTGTCATTGGCAAATAATTTTACTCCTTCCTTTCCAATTTGGATTCCTTTTATTTCTTTTTCTTCTTTGATTGCTATGACTAGGACTTCCAAAACTACGTTGAATAATGGTCAAATGGTGAAAATGGGCATCCTTGTCTCATTCCTGACCTTAGAGGAAATGCTTTTCACCACTGAGTCTGGTGTTAGCTCTAAGTTTGTCATATGTGGCCTTTATTGTGTTGAGGTACTTCCTTCTAGGTCCACTTTCTGGAGAGTTTTTTTATTTTTTTTATCATAAATGTGTATTGAATTTTGTCAAGCTTTTTCTACATCTATTGAGATGATCATACAGTTCTTTAATTTCTTGATGTGATGTGACATATTGATTGATTTGTGGATTTTAAAGAATCCTTGTATCCCCAGAATAAATCCCACTTGATCATGGTGTGTGATATTTTTCATATTTAGTTGAATTCGAATTGCTAGTATTTTCTTGAGGATTTTTGTGTCTTTGTTCATTAGTAATATTGGCCTGTAATTTGTGTGTGTGAGTGTGGTATCTTTGTCTGGGTTTGGTATCAGGGTGATGGTGGCCTCATAGAATGAGCTTGGGAGTAGTCCTCCCTTTGCAATTTTTTGGAATAATTTTAGAAGGGTAGGTATTAATGCCTCTGCAAATGTTTGATAGAATTCACCTGTGAAGCCATCAGTCCTGGATTTTTATTTGTTGAGAGTTGTTAAATCTCACTTTCAATTTTATTACTTGTGATTGGTCTGTTCATTAAGACTTTAAACCAATTGACTGCTGAGAGGTAGAGCTGTGTTCCTGCCCCATTGGTTATTTGGCCTGAGGTTTCTCAGCAGTGGAGCCTAAAGGCTGTTTGATGGGGCTATTTGTAGCCACCAGGAAGGCTGACACCAGTGAGTACTCCCCAGAATTGCTGATGCCAGTTTCTTTACTACCATAGTGAGCCTCAGGCATCCCCTAACTCTGCAGAAGACAGCAATAATACCAGGTAAATCTGGCCCTGTCTCTTATGAGGTTACTGCTTTTTATCCAAGGGACCTAGTGCGTGAACTCAAAGAATGGTGTGTCTGTTTTCCCCAATCTTGTGAAATATCTATGATCAAACCTTGGTGATCTTCAAAGCCAGATTCTCTGGAGGCTTCTCCTTCTGTTGCCAACCTCCCAGGCTGGGAATCCTGATGGGGGTGCTCAGAACTTTCATTTCAGTGGGAGAGCTTCTGCAGTAAAATTGTTTTCCAGCTTGTCACCCACCCAGCAGGTATAGAATTTGATTTCATCATAATTATGTTTCTTCTACCATCTTGTTGTGGCTTCTTTGACTTTGGATGTAGGGTAATTTTTTGGTAGCTTCTTTTTTTTTATTTTTTTCAATGGTTGTTCAGGAGTTAGATGTGATTCTGATATTCTCATAAGAAGTGGTGAGCAAATGTCCTTCTAGTCTGCCATCTTGAGCTTCTGAGGCCTCTCCTTCACTACTGAATGATATTAATAACTTTTCTAGGCAGACTATTTTTGGTTTGCAGTTTTTCTTTAAGTGGTTTGAATATATCATTCTACTCAGCCTGTAAGATTTCTGCTAAAAAAGGATTTGCACACTATTCTTTCATAGCAGCAAGGCTAATCTCTGTAATCATTCTAATTTTTGTGTTGCCAAAATTGATAGTCTCATTGTTGTCTTACCTGCATCCATTAAACAAAGACTCAGCCAATGAATGTGCCACTTCTCTCTACCTTTCTTCTCTCCACATTTGTCTCATGTGGGGTTTTTAACAATTCAAAGCAAAGCAAAACGTGAATTCAAACAATGCATGTCCCAATACTGACATGTTCAGGCACATCCAAGTCCACTTAAGTCATCTTGCTTATTAGAATCCCTGAATTGGCCATCCTTGCATTCAATTTAACAACAGCAATTAAAGAAAAAACTTTATTTGATGTACTCCTCCAAATAATTGTCCCATATAAGTGTCTTTAACACTGAAGTTTTCATTTTCTAAAAACCAAAGGTCACTCATTTTCTGGCTCCATATACTCCTCTCTAGCTTCATTTTCCTGCACACTACTTTATCTACCAAAATTTAATTTGTTTCACACTTTTGAGTGTTTAAATATGACATTTCCTCTTAGGCACTCTCAGTTTCTCTATTTTGTTAAGTATAATACTATCTACTGATATCTCAATATGTGCCAGAACTGTAATAAGTAATGCATATGCATTATCTCATTTAACTTTTAAATCATCACTATGAATAGAGAGTTTCCTTATTTTAGAGAGTTCCATTTAAACTATTTTCCCAATATCATGTAACCAGTGAGCAAAAGCCAAGACTCAAACCAGGTCTGATTTATTTCATGACCACACTTTTGAATGCTAGGTGACATCACTTCCCTGTCATGATAATTTCTACAAATCTTTTCACATTTAACCAAGGTTTCATATCCTCTGAAGCCGATTGGAATGTGATTTTCCTAATTTATTAATAAAACAATTATCCCACTGGGATTCTTTGGTGGTCCAGTGCTTAAGACTCCATGCTCCCACTACAGGGAACACAAGTTCAATCCCTGGTCAGGGAACTAAGATCCTGCTTGCCATGCAGCATGGCAAAAAAAAAAAAAAAAAAAAAAAAATCTGCTACCTAAAATGTGAGTACAAAAGAACTGTTTAAATTCTTATGCTTCCTGGTATCTAGTATATGTGTAAAACCGTGATCTAGTTTCCCAAAGCCTAAGCCAAATTGTTTGCCTTTTTGAAAAACTGATCTATCTGAAGTAAACTTTGCCTATCCATTTACCACTCTGATGAAATTATAAATTTCAGATATCAGCTTTGGCCTCTGGTCTGTTCTCAGTCAAACCAAAAGAATAAAATTTACCTCCCTCCATGTTTGTGATATGCTGTCATTCTCTATTCTACACTATACTTACATTCAGTATGCTGCTAAGTCACTTCAGTCATGTCTGACTCTGTGTGACCCCGTAGACGGCAGCCCACCAGGTGCCCCTGACCCTGGGATTCTCCAGGCAAGAACACTGGAGTGGGTTGCCATTTTCTTCTCCAATGCATGAAAGGGAAAAGTGAAAGTGAAGTCTCTCAGTTGTATGCGACTCTTAGTGACCCCATGGACTGCAGCCTACCAGGCTCCTCCATCCATGGTATTTTCCAGGCAAGAGTACTGGAGTGGGGTGCCATTGCCTTCTCAGTATATTATCCTTAATTTCAGAGATTGTAGCCTTCCTATTCATCGTTTCTGCAACGAAAACCTACATACAGTTTTACATTTTTTGAGAACATAGTAACTACCACTTATAAGGAAAGATGTTTGTGAAAGCATAAATAGAATATATAGGACAATGATTATAGATGCAGATATACTTGTGAGCTTCCCTATTGGCTCAGATGGTAAATAATCTGCCTGAAATGGAGGAGACCCTGGTTCAGTCCCAGGGTAGGGAAGATCCCCTGCAGAAGGGAATGAAAACCCACTCCAGTATGTGCACCAGGAGAACCCTATGAATAGAGGAGTCTGGTGTGCTACAGTCCATGGGGTCACAAAGAGTCGGACACAACTGAGTGACTAACAGTTCCAGAAAAACATCTATTTCTGCTTTATTGACTATGCCAAAGCCTTTGACTGTGTGGATCACAATAAACGGTCGAAAATTCTGAAAGAGATGGTAATACCAGACCACCTAACCTGCCTCTTGAAAAATCTGTATGCAGGTCAGGAAGCAACAGTTAGAACTGGACATGGGACAACAGACTGGTTCCAAATAGGAAAAGGAGTACGTCAAGGATGTATATTGTCGCCCTGCTTATTTAACTTATATGCAGAGTACATCATGAGAAACACTGGACTGGAAGAAACACAAGCTGGAATAAAGACTGCCAGGAGAAATATCAATAACCTCAGATATGCGGATGACACCACCCTTATGGCAGAAAGTGAAGAGGAGCTAAAAAGCCTCTTGATGAAAGTGAAGGAGGAGAACAAAAAAGTTGGCATAAAGCTCAACATTCAGAAAACGAAGATCATGGCATCTGGTCCCATCACTTCATGGCAAATAGATGGGGAAACAGTAGAAACAGTGTCAGGCTTTATTTTTTGGGGCTCCAAAATCACTGCAGATGGTGACTGCAGCCATGAAATTAAAAGACGCTTACTCCTTGGAAGAAAAGTTATGACCAACCTAGATAGTATATTCAAAAGCAGAGACATTACTCTGCTGACTAACGTCCATCTAGTCAAGGCTATGGTTTTTCCTGTGGTCATGTATGGATGTGAGAGTTGGACTGTGAAGAAGGCTGAGCACCGAAGAATTGATGCTTTTGAACTGTGGTGTTGGAGAAGACTCTTGAGAGTCCCTTGGACTGCAAGGAGATCGAACCAGTCCATTCTGAAGGAGATCAACCCTGGGATTTCTTAGGAAGGAATGATGCTAAAGCTGAAGCTCCAGTACTTTGGCCACCTCATGCGAAGAGTTGACTCATTGGAAAAGACTCTGATGCTGGGAGGGATTGGGAGCAGGAAGAGAAGGTGATGACCGAGGATGAGATGGCTGGATGGCATCACTGACTCGATGGACGTGAGTCTGAGTGAACTCCGGGAGTTGGTGATGGACAGGGAGGCCTGGCGTGCTGCAATTCATGGGGTCTCAAAGAGTCGGACACGGCTGAGCAACTGAACTGAACTGAACTGAACACACACACACATACATGTATCTTAGACTAAGTCTTATTACACAGCACTCCTTTTAGGAGACCATTTTTAAGCTTGTGCCAAGTCTCTTTTCCTCTGTAATACCAGTGTCAAGGGTGGCTGCTGCTGTATAGAGGGTCTGCATTCTACCATGAACTACTACCACATGACTATGACAAGACCCTTGGGACCCTCCACTACCTCATTGCTTTCAAGAAGAGATTCACCTAGAATCCAGACTCCAGGTGATTCACAGACTGGGGAGGATCCTTTACAGATGTGACTGAATCAGTTAGTATGGAGGGGTGCAGAGTCCCATATAGGAGGATTCTCAAGATAGTGAAGTAGAAGGACGTGAGCTCATCCTCTCCTGTGAGAACTCCAAAATTGTAACTCACTGCTGAACAACCATTGACAGGAGAATGTTGGACCTCACCAAAAAAAGATAACCCATGTCTAAGGTCAAAGGAGAAGCCCTAAAAAGATTGTAGGAGGGGCAAAATCATGTTTAGAATCAAACCCATATGCACCAGAGGTGCTTGGAGGGCTCAAACAAAACCTTGTGCATGCTAGGTCCCAGAGACGCCACAAGAGACTGAGCCAGACCTGCCTTTGTGTAAATGAGTGTCTCCTGTGGAGGCACAGATCAGCAGTGTCCTGCTGTGGGGACAGGGGCTCTGGCTGCAGCAGAGCTGGGAGGGGCAGCCTGTGACATAAATCCTCTTTGAGGAGGTTGCCATTAACCCCATCATAGAGCCACTGAGTAGATGACCCACAAGCTATAGAAAAATTATATAAAAGTAGTTTTCACACTGTTACAAAGTTCTAGGGCCCACAACAGATTTCCCAACCTGAGGATCCAGCAAAGGGACTGAGAACTCCCAGGATATTTGACTTTGAAGACCAGTAGATTTGATTACAGCACTTCCACAGGACTGTGGAAACAGAATTTTGGAAGGCACAGACAAAATGTTGTGTGCACCAGGACTCAGGAGAAAGCAGCTGTGAGCCAGAAGAGACTGAGCCAGGCACGCCTGTGAGTCTCCAGCAGAGGCATGGGTCGACAGTGTCCTCCCCCTGGGTCAGAGGCACTGAACAAAAGAGTCCTGGGAGCCCCAGCATGCTAGCATAAACCTTGGCGAAGGAGGTCATCATTACTCTCGCCATAGTTTCAACCAGGCCAAACTACAGGGAGGGAACACAGCCCAACCCATCAACATAAAATGGGACTAAAGATTTA
This sequence comes from Capra hircus, assembly GCF_001704415.2. NCBI lineage: Eukaryota > Metazoa > Chordata > Mammalia > Artiodactyla > Bovidae > Capra > Capra hircus. Next base: position 109,055,414 of record NC_030810.1, on the reverse strand, counting down.
CTGAGCAAGGCCCAGTAAATCAGAGCCAGACCCAGATTCCCCCAAGGCCAGTTCCACCCACCAGGAATCTTCTGCAAGACTTTAGTCCTTATCTATCAGAAGAGAGACAGAATAAAAACTACAATCACAGAAAACTAACCAAACAAAAACATCTACTTCTGCTTTATTGACTACACCAAAGCCTTTGACTATGTGGATCACAGCAAACTGTGGAAAATTCTTCAAGAAACGGGAACACCAGACCACCTGACCTGCCTCTTGAGAAATCTATATGCAGGTCAGGAAGCGACAGTTAGAACTGGATATGGAACAACAGATTGGTTCCAAATAGGGGAAGGAGTATTTCAAGGCTGTATATTGTCACTAGCTTATTCATTTTATATGCAGAGTTCAGTTCAGTTCAATTCAGTCACTCAGTCATGTCTGACTATTTGCAACCACATGAATCGCAGCACGCCAGGCCTCCTTGTCCATTACCAACCCCTGGAGTCTACCCAGACTCATGTCCATCGAGTCAGTGATGCCACCCAGCCATCTCATCTTCTGTCGACCCCTTCTCCTCCAGCCTCCAATCCCTCCCAGCATCAGAGTCTTTTCCAATGAGTCAACTCTTCACATGAGGTGGCCAAAGTACTGGAGCTTCGGCTTTAGCATCATTCCTTCCAAAGAAATCTCAGGGCTGATCTTCAGAATGGACTGGTTGAATCTCCTTGCGGTCCAAGGGACTCTCAAGAGTCTTCTCCAACACCACAGTTCAAAAGCATCAATTCTTCGGTGCTCAGCCTTCTTCACAGTCCAACTCTCACATCCATACATGACCACTGCTAGATGGACCTTAGTCCACACAGTAATGTCTCTGCTTTTGAATATACTATCTAGGTTGGTCATAACTTTTCTTCCAAGGAGTAAGCGTCTTTTAATTTCATGGCTGCAGTCACCATCTGTAGTGATTTTGGAGCGCCCAAAAATAAAGTCTGACACTGTTTCCACTGTTTCACCATCTATTTTCCATGAAGTGATGGGACCAGATGCCATGATCTTCATTTTCTGAATGTTAAGCTTTAGGCCAACTTTTTCGCTCTCCACTTTCACTTTCATCAAGAGGCTTTTAGGTTCCTCTTCACTTTCTGCCATAAGGGTGGTGTCATCTGCATATCTGAGGTTATTGAGATTTCTCCCAGCCATCCTTGATTCCAGCTTGTGTTTCTTCCAGTCTGGCGTTTCTCACGATGTACTCTGCATATAAGTTAAATAAGCAGGGCGACAATATACAGCCTTGATGTACTCCTTTTCCTATTTGGAACCAGTCTGTTGTTCCATGTCCAGTTCTAACTGTTGCTTCCTGACCTGCATACAGATTTCTCAAGAGGCAGATTAGGTGGTCTGGTATTGCCATCTCTTTCAGAATTTTCCACAATTTATTGTAATCCATACAGTCAAAGGCTTTGGCATAGTCAATAAAGCAGAAATAGATGTTTTTTTGGAACTCTCTTGCTTTTTCCATGATCCAGTGGATGTTGGCTATTTTATCTCTGGTTCCACTGCCTCTTCTAAAACCAACTTGAACATCTGGAAGTTCACGGTTCATGTATTGCTGAAGCTCAATAAAATTTTGAGCATTACTTTACTAGCATGTGAGATGAGTGCAATTGTGTGGTAGTTTGAGCATTTTTTGGCATTGCCTTCTTTGGAATTGGAATGAAAACAGACCTTTTCTAGTCCTGTGGCCACTGCTGAGTTTTCCAAATTTGCTGGCATATTGAGTGCAGCACTTTCACAGCATCATCTTTCAGGATTTGAAATAGCTCAACTGGAATTCCATCCCCTCCACTAGCTTTGTTCGTAGTGATGCTTTCCAAGGCCCACTTGAATTCACATTCCAGGATGTCTGGCTCTAGATTAGTGGTCACACCATTATGATTATCTAGGTCATGAAGATCTTTTTTGTACAATTCTTCTGTGTATTCTTGCCACCTCTTCTTAATATCTTCTGCTCCTGTGAGGTCCAGAACATTTCTGTCCTTTATTGAGCCCATCTTTGCATGAAATATTCCCTTGGTATCTCTAATTTTCTTGAAGAGATCTCTAGTCTTTCCCATTCTGTTCTTTCCCTCTATTCCTTTGCATTGATCAGTGAAGACGGCTTTCTTCTCTCTTCTTGCTATTCTTTGGAACTCTGCATTCAGATGCTTATATCTTTCCTTTTCTCCTTTGCTTTTCCCCTCTCTTCTTTTCACAGCTATTTGTAAGGCCTCCCCAGACAGCCATTTTGCTCTTTTGCATGTCTTTTCCATGGGGATGATCTTGATACCTGGCTCCTGTGCAATGTCACGAACCTCATTCCATAGTTCATCAGGCACTCTATCTATCAGATCTAGGCTCTTAAATCTATTTCTCACTTCCACTGTATAATCATAAGGGGTTTGATTTAGGTCATACCTGAATAGTCTAGTGGTTTTCCCTACTTTCTTCAATTTCAGTCTGAATTTGGCAATAAGGAGTTCATGATCTGAGCCACAGTCAGTTCCTGGTCTTGATTTTGTTGACTGTGTAGAGCTTCTCCATCTTTGGCTGCAAAGAATATAATCAATTTGATTTCGGTGTTGACCATCTGATGATGTCCATGTGTAGCATCTTCTTTTGTGTTGTTGGAAGAGGGTGTTTGCTTGACTAGTGCATTTTCTTGGCAAAACTCTATTAGTGTTTGCCCTGCTTCATTCCACATTCCAAGGCCAAATTTGCCTGTTACTCCAGGTGTTTCTTGGCTTCCTACTTTTGTATTCCAGTGCCCTATAATGAAAAGGACATCATTTTTGGGTGTTAGTTCTAAAAGGTCTTGTAGGTCTTCATAGAACAATTCAACTTCAATTTCTTCAGCGTTACTGGTTGGGGCATAGACTTGGATGCCTGTAATATTGAATGGTCTGCCTTGAAGATGAACAGAGGTCATTTTGTCATTTTTGAGATTGCATCCAAGTACTGCATTTCAGACTCTTTTGTTGACAATGATGGCTACTCCATTTCTTCCGAGGAATTCTTGCCTGCAGTAATAGATATAATGGTCATCTGAGTTAAAATCACCCATTCCAGTCCATTTTAGTTTGCTGATTCCTAGAGGAGTATCAACATTCACTATTGCCATCTCTTGTTTGACCACTTCCAATTTGCCTTGACTCATGGACCTGACATTCCATGTTCCTATGCAATATCGCTCTTTACAGCATCAGACATTGCTTCTATGACCAGTCACATCCACAGCTGGGTATTGTTTTTGCTTTGGCTTCATCCCTTCATTCTTTCTGGAGTTATTTCTCCACTGATCTCCAGTAGCATATTGGGCACCTACTGACCTGGGGAGTTCCTCTTTCAGTATCCTATCATTATGCCTTTTCATACTGTTCATGGGGTTCTCAAGGCAAGAATACTGAAGTGGTTTACCATTCCCTTCTCCAGTGGACCACATTCCATCAGACCTCTCCACCATTACCTCCCCATCTTGGGTTGCCCCGCGGGCATGGCTTGGTTTCATTGAGTTGGACAAGGCTGAGGTCCTAGTGTGATTAGATTAACTAGTTTTCTGTGAGTATGGTTTCAGTGTGTCTGCCCTCTGATGCCCTTTGCAATACCTACCATCTTTCTTGGGTTTCTCTTACCTTGGGTGTGGGGTATCTATTCACGGCTGCTCCAGCAAATAGCCGCTGCTCCTTACCTTGAACGAAGGGCAGAGTACATCATGAGAAATGCTGAGCTGGATGAAGCACAAGCTGGAATTAAGATTGGTGAGAGAAATATCAATAACCTCAGACATGCAAATGACACTACCTGCATGGCAGAAAGTGAAGAAGAACTAAAGAGCCTCTTGATGAAAGTTCAGTTCAGTTCAGTCGCTCAGTCGTGTCCAAATCTTTGCGACTCCATGAACTGCAGCATGCCAGGCCTCCCTGTGCATCACCAACTCCCAGAGTCCATCCAAATCCGTGTCCATTGAGCAGGTGATGCCATCCAACCGTCTCTTCTTCTGTCACCCCGTTTTCCTCCCGCCCTCAATCTTTCCCAGACTCAGGTTCTTTTCAAATGAGTCAGGTCTTTGCATCAGGTGGCCAAAGTATTGGAGTTTCAGCTTCAACATCAGTCCTACCAATGAACACCCAGGACCGATCTCCTTTAGGATGGACTTGTTGGATCTCCTTGCAGTCCAAGGGACTCAAGAGTCTTCTCCAACACCACAGTTCAAAAGCATCAATTCTTCTGCTCTCAGCTTTCTTTATAGTCCAGCTTTCACATCCATACATGACTACTGGAAAAAACATAGCCTTGACTAGATGGACACTTGTTGACAAAATAATGTTTCTGCTTTTTAATATGCTATCTAGGTTGGTCATAACTTTCCTTCCAAGGAGTAAGCGTCTTTTAATTTTATGGCTGCAATCACCATCTGCAGTGATTTTGGAGCCCCCCAAAATAAAGTCTGACACTGTTTCCACTGTTTCCCCATCTGTTTGTCATGAAGTGAGGGGACTGAATGCCATGATCTTAGTTGTCTGGATGTTGAGTTTCAAGGCAACTTTTTCACTCTCCTCTTTTACTTTCATCAAGAGGCTCTTACTTCTTCACTTTCTGTCATAAGGGTTGTGTCATTTGCATATCTGAGGTTATTGATATTCCCCCAACAAACTTGATTCCAGCTTGTGCTTCATCCAGCCCAGCGTTTCTCATGATGTACACTGCATAGAAGTTAAACAAGCAGGGTGACAATATACAGCCTTGACATACTTCTTTACCTATTTAGAACCAGTTTGTTGCTCCAAGTCCAGTTCTAACTGTTGCTTCCTGACCTGCATATATGTTTCTCAAGAGGCATGTCAGGTGGTCTAGTATTACCATCTCTTTCAGAGTTTTCCACAGTTTATTGTTCCACACAGTCAAAGGCTTTGGCATAGTCAATAAAACAGAAATAGATGTTTTTTTCTGGACCTCTCTTGCTTTTTTGATGATCCAGCAGTTGTTGGCAATTTGATCTTTGTTTCCTCTGCGTTTTCTAAAACCAGCTGGTCATAGCAAACACCGTCTTTCAACAACACAAGAGAAGACTCTACACATGGACATTACCAGATGGTCAACACTGAAATCAGATTGATTATATTCTTTGCAGCCAAAGATGGAGAAGCTCTATACAGTTAGCAAAAACAAGACTGGGAGGTCACTGTGGCTCAGATCACAAAGTCCTTATTGTCAAAATCAGACTTAAATTGAATAAAGTGAGGAAAACCACCGGGCCATTCAGGTATGACCTATTTCAAATCCCTTATGACTGTACAGTGGAAGTGAGAAATAGATTTAAGGGACTAGATCTGATAGAAAGAGTGCCTGATGAACTATGGACGGTGGCTCATGACGTTGTATTGGAGACAGGAATCCAGACCATCTCCACGAAAAAGAAATGCAGAAAAGCAAAATGGCCTTACAAATAGCTGTGAAAAGAAAAGGGAAAATCAAAGGAGAAAAGTAAAGATACACCCATTTGAATGCAGAGTTCTAAAGAATAGCAAGGAGAAATAAGAAAGCCTTCCTCAGCAATCAATGCAAAGAAATAGAGGAAAACAATAGAATGGGAAAGACTAAAGATCTCTTGTAGAAAATTAGAGATAAAAGGGAACATTTCACCCAAAGATGGGCTCGATAAAGGACAGAAATGGTATGGACCTAACAGAAGCAGAATATATTAAAAGAAGTTGCAAGAATACACAGAAGAACTGTACAAAAAAGATCTTCATGACCAAGAAAATCACAATGGTGTAATCACTCACCTAGAGGCAGACATCCTGGAATGTGAAGTCAAGTGGGCCTTAGAAAGCATCACTATGAACAAAGCTAGTGGAGGTGATGGAATTCCAGTTGAGCTAATTAAAATCCTGGAAGATGATGCTGTGAAAGTTCTGCACTCAATATGCCAGCAAATTTGGAAAACTCAGCAGTGGCCACAGGACTGGAAAAGTCAGTTTTCATTCCAACCCCAAAGAAAGACAATTCCAAAGAATGCTCAAACCATCTCACAATTGCACTCATCTCACATGCTAATAGGAGAAGGAGATGGCACCCCACTCCAGTACTCTTGCCTGGAAAATCCCATGGACGCAGGAGCCTGGTTGGCTGCTGTCCATGGGGTCGCAAAGAGTCAGATGTGACTGAGCGACTTCACTTTCACTTTTCACTTTCATGCATTGGAGAAGGAAATGGCAACCCACTCCAGTGTTCTTGCCTGGAGAATCCCAGTGATGGGGGAACCTAGTGGGTTGCGTCTATGGGGTCACACAGAGTTGGACACGACTGAAGTGACTTAGCAGCAGTAGCAACACACACTAATAATGCTCAAAATTCTCCAAGCCAGGCTTCAGCAGTACGTGAACTGTGAAAGTGAAAGAGGAGAGTGAAAAAATTGGCTTAAAACTCAACATTCAGAAAACTAAGTTCATGGCATCTGGTCCCATCACTTCATGAAAAATATATGGGGAAAAAGTGGGAACAGTGAGATACTTTATTTTGGGGGCTCCAAAATCACTGCAGATGCTTGCTCCTTGGGATAAAAGTTATGACCAACATAGACAGAATGTTAAAAGCCAGAGATGTTACTTTGCCAACAAAGGTCCATCTAGTCAAAGCTATTTTTTCCCAGTAGTCATGTATGGATGTGAAATTTGGACCATAAAGAAAGCTGAGTGCCAAAGAATTGATGCTTTTGAACTGCGGTGTTGGAGAAGATTGTTGAGAGTCCCTTGGGCAGCAAGGAGATCTAACCCATCCATCCTAAAGGAGATCAGTCCTGAATATTCTTTTGAAGGACTGATGCTGAAGCTGAAACTTCAATACTTTGGTCACCTGATGTGAAGAGCTGACTTATTTGAAAAGACCCTGATGCCTGAAAGATTGAAGGCTGGAGGAGAAGGAGACAACAGAGGATGAGATGGTTGGATGACATCATTGACTCAATGGACATGAGTTTGAGTATACTCAGGGAGTTGGCAATGGACTGGGAGGCCTGGTGTGTTGCGGTCCATGGGATCGCAAAGAGTCGATATTACTGAATGACTGAATTCAAGTGAAATGATACAACTCACAACAACAAGAATGAAAGAACTTGGTTAAAGAATAAGTAAAGAATCTGAGTGGACAGTTTTCCAAAGATATGCAGAAGTCCAACAGGCCTGTGCAAAAAGGTTCAATAAGAGAAATGCAAATCAAAACCACAATAACTTATCACTTCACAGTTATTTGTTATAAAGACTATTATCAAAAAGGTAACAATGAACTAATATTGGAGAGTACGTGGAGAAAAGCAAACCCTAATACACTGTTGATTGGTCTATAAATAGTGCATCTACTCCAGAAAACTGAAGTTTCCTCAAAAAACTAAAATAAGAACAGAACAATCACATGACCCAGCTATTTCACTACTGGGTATTATCCAAAGGACAAGTAAAACACTTACCTGAAAAGATATATGCAATCCTATGTTCACTGCAGCATTATTTACAAAAGCCAAGATATGAAATGATCTAGGTTTTTAATGATGTATAGATAAAAAATAAAGAATGCGGGTTACATATACTAGTAGAATTCTACTGGGCCATAAAGAAGTATAAAATCCTTCCATTTGTAACAAGGATGAATCTTGAAGGTGTTATTCTAAGTGAATTGCTTTAGACCAAAAAATAAAAATACTGTATGATTTCACTCATATGTGAAATCTGAACAAATCATCAAAAACAAACATATAAATAAGAACAGTTTAAGGTCTACCAGAAGGAAAATGGATTGTAGGGTGGGTAAAATTGGGAGTCAACAGTATTGTAATGATGGTAAGCAGACTTGTGGCTATCATCCAGTTCAGTTTAGTTCAGTTGCCCAGTCGTGCCTGACTCTTTGTGACCCCATGGATTGCAGCATACCAGGCTTCCTTATCGATCACCAGCTCCCAGAACTTGCTCAAACTCATGCCCATCAAGTTGGCGACACCATCCAACCATCTCATCCTCTGTCGCCTCTTCTCCTCCTTCAATCTTTCCCAGCATCGGAGTCTGCAATGCTGCAATGAACATTGGGATACATGTGTCTTTTTCAGTTTTAGTTTCCTCAGGGTATATGCCTAGGAATGGGATTGCTGGGTCATATGGTAGTATTGTTCTTAATTTTTAAAGGAATCTCCATACAATCTTACATAGTGGATGTATCAATTTACATTCCCACCAGCAATGCAAGAGGGTTCCCTTTTCTCCACACCCTCTCCAGCATTTATTGTTTATAGACTTTTTGATGATGACCATTCTGACTGGTGTGAAGTGGTATCTCATTGTGGTTTTGGTTTGCATTTCTCTAATAGTGATGTTAAGTATCATTTCATGTGTTTGTAAGCCATCTGTATGTCTTCTTTGGAGAAATGTCTGTTTAGGTCTTTTCCCCACTTCTCAATTGTTTTTCTCTTTTTTTTTCTTAATTTTTTTCCTGGTATTGGGTTATATCGTCTACTTGTATATTTTGGAAATTAATTCTTTGTCAGTTGTTTCATTTGCCATTATCTTCTCCCATTCTGAGTGTTGTCTTTTCACCGTGTTTGTAATTTCCTTTGTCATGCAAAATCTTTAAGCTTAATTAGGTCTTACTTGTTTATTTTTGTTTTTATTTCCATTAATCTAGGTGGTGGGTCATGGAAGATCTTGTTTTGATTTATATCCTTGAGGGTTCTGCCTATGTTTTCCTCTGAGAGTTTTATAACTTCTGGTCTTGCATTTAGGTCTTTAATCTATTTTGAGTTTATTTTTGTGTATGGCTTTAGGAAGTACTCTAATTTCATTCTTTTGCATATAGCTGTCCAGTTTTCCCAGCACCAGTTATATGAGGTCATATTTGCCCCATTATATATTCTTGCCTCATTTGTCAAAAATGAGGTACCCATAGATGCATGGATTTATCTCTGGACTCTCTATCTTGTTCTTAAAGGAGATCAGTCCTGGGTATTCATTGGAAGGACTGATGTTGAAGCTGAAACTCTAATACTTGGCCAACTGATGCAAAGAGCTGACTCATTTGAAAAGACCCTGATGCTGGGAAAGATTGAGGGCAGGAGGAGAAGGGGATGACAGAGGATGAGATGGTTGGATGGCATCACCGGCCCAGTGGACATGAGTTTGGTTGAACTCCGGGAGTTGGTGATGGACAGGGAGGCATGGCGTGCTGTGGTTCATGGGGTGGCAAAGAGTCAGACACAACTGAATGACTGAACTGAACTGAACTCCATCTTGTTCCATTGCTTTACATTTCTGTTTTTGTGCCAGTACCGTACTGGTATGATCACTCACCTAGAGGCAGACATCCTGGAATGTGAAGTCAAGTGGGCCTTAGAAAGGATCACTATGAACAGAGCTAGTGGAGGTGATGGAATTCCAGTTGAGCTATTTCAAATCCTGAAAGATGATGCTGTGAAAGTACTGCACTCAATATGCCAGCAAATCTGGAAAACTCAGCAGTGGCCACAGGACTGGAAAAGGGCAGTTTTCATTCCAATCCCAAAGAAAGGCAATGCCGAAAATGCTCAAACTACCACACAACTGCACTCATCTCACATGCTAGTAAAGTAATGCTCAAAGCCAGGCTTCAGCAATATGTGAACCTCGAAATTCCAGATGTTCAATCTGGTTTAAGAAGAGGCAGAGGAACCAGAGATCAAATTGCCAACATCCAATGGATCATGGAAAAAGCAAGAGAGTTCCAGAAAAACATCTATTTTTGCTTTATTGACTATGCCAAAGCTGTTGACTGTATGCATCACAATAAACTGTGGAAAATTCTGAGAGAAATGGGAATACCAGACCACCCGACTGGCCTCTTGAGAAACCTGTATGCAGGTCAGGAAGCAACAGTTCGAACTGGGCATGGAACAACAGACTGGTTCCAAATAGGAAAAGGAGTACATCAAGGCTGTATATTGTCACCCTGCTTATTTAACTTCTGTGCAGAGTACATCATGAGAAATGTTGGGCTGGAATAAGCACACGCTGGAATCAAGATTGCCGGGAGAAATATCAATCACCTCAGATATGCAGATAACACCACCCTTGGCAGAAAGTGAAGAGGAACTAAAAAGCCTCTTGATGAAAGTGAAAGAGGAGAGTGAAAACATTGGTTTAAGCTCACCATTCAGAAAACAAAGATCATGGCATCTGGTCCCATCACTTCATGGGAAATAGATGGGGCAACAGTGGAAACAGTGACAGACTTTCTTTTTTGGGGCTCCAAAATCACTGTAGATGGTGATTGCAGCTATGAAATTAAAAGATGCTTACTCCTTGGAAGAAAAGTTATGACCAACCCAGATAACATATTGAAAAGCAGAGACATTACTTTTCCAACAATGGTCTGTCTAGTCAAGGCTATGGTTTCTCCTGTGGTCATGTATGGATGTGAGTGTTGGACTGTGAAGAAAGCTGAACACCGAAGAATTGATGCTTTTGAACTGTGGTGTTGGAGAAGACTCTTGAGAGTCCCTTGGACTGCAAGGAGATCCAACCAGTCCTTTTGGAAGGAGATCAGCCCTGGGATTTCTTTGGAAGGAATGATGCTAAAGCTGAAGCTCCAGAACTTTGGCCACCTCATGCGAAGAGTTGACTCATTAGAGAAGACTCTGATGCTGGGAGGGATTGGGAGCAGGAGGAGAAGGGGACGACCGAGGATGAGATGGCTGGATGGCATCACTGACTCTATGGACGTGAGTCTGAGTGAACTCCGGGCGTTGGTGATGGACAGGGAGGCCTGGCATGTTGCAATTCATGGGGTCACAAAGAGTCAGACACGACCGAGCGACTGAACTGAACTGAACTGAACCATACTGTCTTGATGACTGTAGCTTTGTATCATAGTCTGAAATCAGGAAGGTTGATTCCTCCAGGTCCATTCTTCTTTCTCAAGACTGCTTTGGCTATTTGGGGTCTTTTGTGTTTTCATACAAATTGTAAAATTTTTTGTTCTAGTTCTCTGAAAAATGCCCTTGCTAATTTGATAAGGATCACATTGAATCTGTAGATTGCATTTGGTAATATAGTCATTTTCACAATATTGAATCTTCCTACCCAGGAACATGGAGTATCTCTCCATCTGTTTATGTCATCTTTGATTTCTTTCATCAGTGTCTTATAGTTCTCTGTATAAAATTCTTTTGTCACCTTAGGTAGGCTTATCCCAGATATCTTATTCTTTTTGTTGCAGTAATGAATGTGATTGATTAATTTCTTTTTTATTTTTCATTGTTAGTATATAGGAATGCAAGTGATTTCTGTGTATTGACCTTGTATCCTATGACTTTGCTGATGCTAAATTCACAGCTCTAGTAATTTTCTGATAGTTTCTTTTGGGTTTTCTATGTATAGTATCATATCATCTGCAAACAATGAGAGTTTTACTTCTCCTTTTCTGATCTGGATTCCTTTTATTTCTTTTTCTTCTCTAATTGCCATAGCTAGGACTTCCAAAACTATGTTGAGTAATAGTGGTGAGAGTGGACACCCTTGTCTTGTCCCTGATCTTAATGGGAATGCTTTTAGTTTTTCACCATTGAGAATGTTTGCTGTGGGCTTGTTCATATATGGCCTTTACTGTGTTGAGGTAGGTTCCCCCTGAGCCAAGTTTTTTAAACGTTTTTATCCTAACTGGATGCTGAATTTTGTGAAAGGCTCTTTCTGCATCTATTTAGATTATCATATAGCTTTTATCCTTCAGTTTGTTAATATGGTGTGTCACATTAATTGATTTGTATGTATTGAGGAATCCTTGCATCCCTGGAATAAACCCACTTGATCATGATGCATGAGCTTTTTATGTGTTGTTGAATTCTGTCTCGTAGAATTTTGTTGAAGGTTTTTGCGTCTGTGTTCACCAGTGATATTGGCTTGTAACTCTCTTTTTTTGTGTTCTCCATGGCTGGTTTTGGTATCAGGGTGATTGTGGCCTTGTAGAATGAGTCTGGAAGTGTTCCTTCCTCTACATATTTTTGGGAAGAATTTCAGAAAAACAGGCATTATTTCTTGTCTAAATATTTGATAGAATTCCCCTGTGAAACTATCTGGCCCTGGGCTTTGTTTTTGGGGAGATTTTTGATCACCGTTTCTATTTCAGTGTTTGTAATTGGCTTATTCATAATTTCTATTCCTTCCTGGTTCAGTCTTGGGAGGTTGAACTTTTCTAAGAATATGTCCATTTTTTCTAGGCTGTCCATTTTATTAGCATATAGTTGCTCATAATATTCTCTTGTGATCCTTTGTATTTCCATGTTGTCTGTTGTAACCTCTCCCTTTTCATTTCTAACTTTGTTGATTTGATTTTCCTCCCCTTTTTTCTTGATGAGTCTGGCTAGTCAAAGACAATCTTGAGCAGAAGTAAAATGCAACTTATCACTTACAAGACAGCTTAAATCAAATTATTGGCAGATTTCTCAGCATAAGCCTTACAGGCCTGATGGTAGTGGGATGATCTATAAAGTGCTGAAGGAAAAATCTGCCACTCAAGAATTCTATGTCTTACAAGTCTATCTTCATAATTGATTGAGAAAGTCAGGACTATCCAGATAAATGCAAACTGCAGAAATTCACTACTACCAGACCTCCCCTACAAAAAACATGCTAAAAGGAGTTTTTCAAACTGAAACAAAGGGTACTATACAGTTATTTAAACCCATCCAAAAATATAAATTTTTCTGCTGAAGTAAATATATTGGACAAATAGTAAAGTTTGTATGATAACAATTTAAGTCTGTAACTCTATATCTTTAATTATTTTAGGGTTTAAAAGATAAAAGCATAAAAATTACAAATCTGTGTTAATATATATAATGATATATATATATAAAGTATATATATGCTTTACATATAAAGTATATAAAGATGTATATTTGTGACATTGATTAAGTAAATATATGTATGGAGCTCAAAAGGTGTAGAGCTTTTGTATATGATTAAAATTAAGCTTTTATCCATTGAAAATAGATTGCTATAAGTTTGAGATTGTTTTTTGTAATCCGCATGGTGACCACACACAAAAAAAAACTATTGAACATACACAAAAGGAAGTGAGAAAAGAATCAAAATACATCAGTACAAAAATTTGTCTAAACACAAAGGAAAACAGTAAGGGAGTACTAAATGAGATTCAAAGACATTTTAAGACATATAGAAAGCAAATAACACAATGGAGATTGTAAGTCCTTATTTAGAAGTAATTAGTTTAAATACAAATGGATCAAACTAATGGGTTAAGTTAAATTCTTTAAAATATTGAAAAGCATTATTGGCAGTACGAATTTTGAAAAATCAAGATTCAACCATGCAGTCTACAAGAGATCAACTTTAGATCTGAGGGCATACATAGGTCAAAATTGAAAGGATGGAAAAAGACATTCCATGCAATAATAACCAAAAAACAGCAGAGGTGCCTATGTTAATATCAGACAAGGTTAAGTTTAAGATTAAAAACTGCTACAAAAGACAAAGAAAGACATTGTATAGTGATAAGTGAGTCAATTCACCAAGAAGATACAATAATTATAAGATGTATGCTTCAAACATCAGAATATCTAAACACAGGGAGCAAATTTTAACAGATTTGAAGGAAGCGATAGACTTCTCTAAAATGATAATACTGAACTTCAACACTCTACTTTCAATAATGATTTAAACCAGACAGAAGATCAATAATGATGTAGCACTACATACAAATCAAGCCTAAGAAATATACACAGAACACTCCACCCAGCAACAGTGGGAAAAACATTTTTCTCAAGTGCACATGGAACACTGTGCAGAGTATACAATAAATTAGACCACAAAATAAGTATTAATAAATTTAAAAGTTTGAAATAATATGTATTTTCCAATCAAAATGAAATAAAGCTAGAAATCAGTAGCAGAAAAGAAATGACAATGACTTTGCAGAAAGTCATGCATATAAAATTAAACAGCACACTTTCAAACAAGCAATCAATCAAAAAAGAAATCACAAGAAAAATTATAAAACATTTAGAGAAATGAAAGCACAAAATATCATTTCACTCGATGCAGTGAAAGCAGCTCTAAAAGAAAAATTTACAGATACACACCCTTACAAATAAGAAAGCTTTCAAATCAACAACCTAACTTGACACCTCAAGGAACTAGAAAAAGGAGGAAGAATAAACTATCCAAAATCCAAAGCCAAAAGAAGAGAAAAAATGGTAGGATAAACAAAATAGAGATTAGAAAACAATAGAGAAAATTAATTAAAATAAGTTATATTTTGAAGAGATAAAACTGACCAACTTTTAGCTAGACTAAGAAAAACGAGAAGACTCAAGTACGATTATTAATGAAAAGGGGACATTACCGCTGATGTCACAGAAATAAAAAGGATCCTGAGACTAATATGAACAATTGTACACCAAAATTTGTATGACATAAGTGAAAGGATAAATTCCTAGAAATAGACAACCCTCCCAGACTTAATCGTTAAAAAATAGAAAATCTGAACATCAATGACAGATAAAGAAGTTGAATAAAAATTTAAAATCTCTTAATATCACCTGATAAAAAAGCTAGACAGAGGTACTACCAGAAAAGAAAACAATGCATCAATGTCCCTGACAAATATTGATGCAAAAATCCTCAATAATATAATAAACAATACAATGGCACATTGAAAGTATCATACAGCATCACTTAGCGGGATTTATGTCAAGAAGGCAAGGAAGTTTTACCATATGAAAATTGATAAATGTGTTAATATACATTAATAGAAAAAAAGACAAAAATTATTTAATCATTTCAATAAATGCAGAAATTTACTGAATATTCAATAACCTTTCATGAATTCTCAGCAAATTGTGTATGGAAGAAAACCACTTCAATATAATAAAGGCATATATTACCACCCCATGGCTAAACTTCATGCTTAATGTTCAAAAGCTGAAAGCATTTCTCTAAGTTCAGGAACAAGAGAAGTTTGCCCATTCTTACCACTTCTCATCAATATATCACTGAAAATCCTAGCCAGAGCAAGTAAGAAAAAAGAAAGAATCCATTCACGTTAAAAAGGAAGCCATAAAATTACCTGTGTTTGCAGGTAACCCTATATATAGAAAACTTTAAAGATTCTGCCAAAATCTTAGCACTAATAAAAAAATTCAGTCAAGTTAAAGGATACAAAGTTAACATAACAAATGTCAGTTGCTCTTTTTTACATAATAAGGATGAATCATCCAAAAAGTGATAGGGACAAAGTGAAGGGACAAAACAGGTGATTAAATAGCTAAGCCCACTAGGAAATTATAAACAAAAAAATCAGAGACCCCTGTAAGTTAATGATTACTCAAGAAAGCAGGTTTGCTTAATAAAACCAAGCAGAGTTGCTTAGCAACATAACCATGCAACTGAAATGTAAGACATGCCCCCAAACAATAAAATAATGGTGGTATGAGACCCACCTACTGCCCTGTGAGCTCAATAAGTTAGCGATCTTTAGGACATGCTCTTTGCACATATAAAAAAACAATAATTTGTGGACCGACCTAGTTTGACTATGTAGGGAGAAACCTCCTTTGCCCAACCTGGAGGAGTTCATGATGGAAACATGATATCTACTCAAGAAAGACAAAGACTTTCTCCCCCTGCCCACCTCTCCTTTGATTATAAAGCTGTAGCCCATTAAGTTTTCAGGTGTGGGACTTCTTGCCCATCTGCTCAGTTGTGTCCAACTCTTTGCCACCCCATGGACTGTAGCTCACCAGGGTCCTCTGTCCATGGAATTTTCCAGGCAAGAATACTGGACTGAGTAGTCATTACCTTCTCCTAGGGAGCTTCCCAACTCAGGAATCAAACCTGGATCTCCCACATTGCTGGCAGATTCTTTACCACCTGAACCACCAGGAAGCCGCTTGTAAATCTCAGCTCAGCTCAGTTGTTCAGTAGTATCTGACTCTTTGCAACCTCATGGACTGTAACCCACCAGGCTTCCCTGTCCATTACCAACTCCTGGAGCTTGCTCAAAGTCACGTCTATCAAGTCGGTGATGCCATCCAACCATGTCCTTCTCTGTCATCCCCTTGTCCTCCTGCCTTCAATCTTTCCCAGCATCAGGGTCTTTTCCAATGAGTCAGTTCTTTGCATCAGTGCACAAAGTATGGGAGTTTCAGCTTCAGCTTCCGTCCTTCCAATGAATAGTCAGGACTGATTTCCTTTAGGACTGACTGGTTTGATCTCTTTGAGAATGGACTGGTTTGATTTCCTTGCTGTCCAAGGGACTCTCAAGAGTCTTCTCCAACATCACAATTCAAAAGCATCAATCCTTTGGCACTCAACTTTCTTTATGGTCCAACTCTCACATCCTTACATGACTACTGGAAAAACCATAGCTTTGATTAGATAGACCTTTGTTAGCAAAGCAATGTCTCTGCTTTTTAATATGTTGTCTAGATTGGTCATAGTTTTTCTTCAAAGGAGTGAGAGTCTTTTAATTTCATGGCTGCAGTCACCATCTGCAGTGATTTTGGAGCCCAAGAAAATAAAGTCTCTCAATGTTTCCACTGTTTCGCCATCTATTTGCCATGAAGTGATAGGACTGGATGCCATGATCTTTGTTTTCTGAATATTGAGTTTTAAGCCAGCTTTTTCATTCTCCTCTTTCACTTTCATCAAGAGACTCTTTAGTTCCTTTTTGCTTTCTGCCATAAGGTGTCATCTGCGTATCTGAGGTTATTGATATTTCTTCTAGCAGTCTTGATTCCAGCTTGTGCTTCATCCAGCCCAGCATTTCACATGATATACTCTACATATAAGTTAAATAAGCAGGGTGACTATATATAGCTACTCCTTTTGAAATTTGGAACCAGTCCATTGTTCCAAATCTGGTTCTAACTGTTGTTTCTTGATCTGCATACAGATTTCTCAGGAGGCAGGTAAGATAGTCTGGTATTCCTATCTCTTGAGGAATTTTCCACAGTTTTTTATGATCCACACAGTCAAAAGCTTTAGCATAGTCAATGAAGCAGAAGTAGATGTTTTTTTTCTGGAATTCTCTTGCTTTTTCTATGATCCAGTGCATTTTGGCAATTTGATCTCTGGTTCTTCTGCCTTTTCTAAATTCGACTTGTATATCTGGAAGTTCTCAGTTCATGTACTTTGAAGCCTAGCTTGGAGAAAATCTCACAAGCATCTTATTCTAATAAATCACTTCTTATCTATCACTTTGCTCTCACTGTATTCTTTGTGCTGGTATAAAGTACAATGGTACTGGAGCTCTTTACAGTTCCTGAACCACAGCCAAAGTGTTTCAAAAGGAAATTAAGAAAACAATCTCAGTATAATGGCATTGAAAAGAATAAAATGCTTAGGAATAAACATATGCAAGTACACAAAACACTTGTACACTAGGAACTGCAAATATTGAAGAAAGAAATTAAAGGAGAAACAAATAAATGGAAAGATATCCTGTGTTCATTGATTGTCCATACTACTCAAAATTACCTACAGATTCAATGATATCTGCATCAAAATCTCAATTGCATCTTTCACAAAAACTAAAACAAAAAATCCTAAAATATATATGAAATCTCAGAAGACCCAGAAGAGCCAAAACTATTTAGAAAAAGAAAAATAAAACTGGAAATATCACATTTCCAGAATTCAAAATATATTGCAAACTGTACTGATAGTTAATACAGTATGGTAGTGGCACAAAGACAATCATACAGAGAATAGAAACATGGAAATAAACCTATGAATATACAGTCAACTGAGTCAACTGATTTTTGATGAGAGTGCCAAGAATATACACTGGATAAAGCATAGTCTCTTTCACAAATTGTGTTGAGGATTATAGATATCCACATGCAAAAAAAGAAGGGAACACTACCATATAATATATAGAAAAAACAACTCAAAACTATATGATTTTATATGCATAAAACTCTAAAGATCTCACTATTAGACCTAATGAATGAATTCAGGAAATTTTCAAGACAAGAAAACATGCAGAAATCAGTATATTTTTGTACAACAACAATCTGAAAAATAAATTAAGGAACAATACAATTTATGATGGCTTAAACAACAAATGAAGTAGTTAGAAATATACATAGCTTAGAAGGCAAAAGACATATATACTGATAGCTACAAACTGTTTCTGAAATGAATCGAAGTCACAGATACTTGGAAAGATATCATGTGTTCATTAATTGGAAGACTTAACATTGTTAAGGCGTCAATACTATACAAAGGGATCTACAGAGTCAATGTAATCCTTACCAAAATACCAGTCATTTTTTTTTTTTTTAGATAGAAGAAAATTCATCCTAAAATTTATACAGAATGTCAAAGAACTCCAAGTAGCCTAGACAATTTCGGAAAGGAATATCAAATTTGGTGGTCTCCCACTTCCTGATTTTAATCAAAACAGTGTGGTATTGGTATAAAGGCATACATGGAACAGACCAATGGAATAAAACAGACAGCACGATAAAGAACCCTCACATATATGGTCAAATTATTTTTGACATGGTTATCAAGATCATTTAATTAAGAAAGGACAGTTTTGTTTTTTTTTAATGGTGTTGAGTAATTAGTATATTCACCTGCAAAAGATTTAACTGAATACTTACTTACATCATATACAAAAATTAACTCAAGTTGATCAATGATCCAAACATGAGTTAAAACTATGAAACTCTCAGAAGAAAACATTGGGGAACGTTTCATGACATTGGATTTGGAAATGGTTTCTTCGATGTGACATTCAGTGTGTAGTCAAAAACAAACAACAACAACAAAAAATAGATAAATCCGAGGACATCAAAATTAAAAACTTCTATGTGTTAAAGTAAGCAGTCAACAGAGTGAAAAGGAAGCATATAGAATTTTTAAAAGTATTTGCAAAGTATATATCGGTAAAGGGATTAATATCCAGATATATAAAAATTCTTATAATTCAGTGGGAAAAATCAAACAATTTGATTAGAAAATACATGAAAAATTTGAAATAAATCTTTCTCTAAAGATGCTATATGAATGATCAGTAAGCACATGAGAAAGTACTTAATAACAATAATCATTATGCAAATTAAAATAAAATACAATTAATTACCACATCACATTCATTAGAATGACTGCTATATATATACATAAAGAAAATAGAAAATAATCATTGTTGGTGAGGATGTGGAGAAACTGGAATCCTTGTGCTCTATCAGCGGGAATGTAAAAGAGTGCATGTTGTGGTCCATGTGTGGGTTGGAATGAGAAGAGAATAAAGTGTATTAGAGTGGGAGATGCTGTACCCTTTACAGGCTTGCAGTCCATTTTTATAGCCTCAAGAAAGAAAAAAATTCCTATTGGAATGGTGGCATTAGGTGATTGGTTAGGATGCTATAGGATGGATAGAAGGGTGGATATTTATATAATGTGGGGCCAGGGAACTGGCTGGTTTAGATATGGAGGCTCATGGCAACAGTTGTAATGGGGCTTGGTTGATTCCCAAGATTTTTATCCTGTGATCTCAGTACAGGGCTCCACAGTACAGTTGTATGGAAAACAGTATGGTAAGTCCTCAAACACTTAAAAACAAAATTTTTATGATCCAGTAATTCCATTTCTAGGCATATACCCATATACCCCAAGAAGTGAAAGTATAATCTTAAGGGAATACTTACACACCCATGTTCACTGCAGTACTATTCACAGTAGCCAAAAGGCTAAAACAATATAAGTGTGCATTAATAGATGAATTAATAAACAAAATGTCCTATACACATACAATGGAAAATAACTGTACCTTAAAAAGAAGGACATTCTGACACATGCTACAACATGGATGAACTTTGGGAACCTTATGTTAAGTGAAATACATCAGCCACAGAACTGCAAATGGTGTATGATTACACTCAGAAATTAATGCTTTCTGGTATTTGCCAGAATCTGGGGGGAGGTGGAATAAAGGAATGTTGCCTAAGTGATATAGGGTTTCTGTTGCAAGGTGAAAAGAGTTCTGGAGATTAGTTGCACAAAGTCAACATGCTTAACACTCTTGAATTGCATACAAGTACACCCTGAATATATTGTGCATTTGCTTTCAGATGATTACAATAAAGCAAGTGATATGATTTTTTTTTTCTTTTGGTTTCCCAGTGCATATAAGAGTTATGTTTATATTATACTGTGGTTTACTGTAAAAATAACATTATATTATTTTTTAAAAACAGCAAACTTGCCTTGAAGTGAAGCGAAAGTCGTTCATTTGTGTCCGACTCTTTGCGATCTGATGGACTATACAGTTCATGGAATTTTCCAGGCCAGAATACTGGAATGGGTAGCCTTTCCCTTCTTCAGGGGATCTTCCCAACACAGGGGTCAAACCCAGGTCTCCTACATTGCAGGTGGATTCTCTACCAGCTGAGTCACGAGGAAAGCCCAAATATGCCTTAATTTAAATATAATGCTGTTGACGAAAATAAACTCAAAATGGATTAAAGATCTAAATGTAAGACCAGAAACTATAAAACTCCTAGAGGAGAACATAGGCAAAACTCTCTCCAACATAAATCACAGCAGGATCCTCTATGATCCACCTCCCAGAATACTGAAAATAAAAGCAAAAATAAACAAATGGGATCTAATTAAAATTAAAAGCTTCTGCACAACAAAGGAAAATATAAGCAAGGTGAAAAGACAGCCTTCTGAATGGGAGAAAATAATAGCAAATGAAGCAACTGACAAACAACTAATCTCAAAAATATACAAGCAACTTATGCAACTCAATTCCAGAAAAATAAATGACCCAATCAAAAAATGGGCCAAAGAACTAAATAGACATTTCTCCAAAGAAGACATACGGATGGCTAACAAACACATGAAAAGATGCTCAACATCACTCATTATTAGAGAAATGCAAATCAAAACCACAATGAGGTACCACTTCACACCAGTCAGAATGGCTGCGATCAAAAAATTTGCAAGCAATAAATGCTGGAGAGGGTGTGGAGAAAAGGGAACCCTCCTACACTGTTGGTGGGAATGCATGCTAGTACAGCCACTTTGGAGAATAGTGTGGAGATTCCTTAAAAAATTGCAAATAGAACTACCTTATGGCCCAGCAATCCCACTGCTGGGCATACACACCAAGGAAACCAGAATTGAAAGAGACACATGTACCCCAATGTTCATCGCAGCACTGTTTATAATAGCCAGGACATGGAAACAACCTAGATGTCCATCAGCAGATGAGTGAATAAGAAAGCTGTGGTACATATACACAATGGAGTATTACTCAGCCGTTAAAAAGAATTCATTTGAATCAGTTCTGATGAGATGGATGAAACTGGAGCCTATTATACAGAGTGAAGTGAGCCAGAAAGAAAAACACCAATACAGTATACTAACATATATATATGGAATTTAGAAAGATGGCAATGACGACCCTGTATGCAGGACAGCAAAAGGGACACAGATGTGTATAATGGACTTTTGGACTCAGAGGGAGAGGGAGAGGGTGGGATGATTTGGGAGAATGGCATTGTAACATGTATACTATCATGTACGAATCGAATTGCCAGTCTATGTCCGATGCAGGATACAGCATCCTTGGGGCTGGTGCACGGTGATGACCCAGAGAGATTTTATGGGGAGGGAGGTGGGAGGCGGGGTTCATGTTTAGGAATGCATGTACACCCGTGGTGGAGTCATGTCAATGTATGGCAAAACCAATACAGTATTGTAAAGTAAAATAAAGTAAAAATAAAAATTAAAATAAATAAATAAATAAATGAAATAGAAATAAATACAATGCTGTTGAGAAATGGTGTGGATAGACTTACTACAACTTGGGTTGCCACAGACCTGAAATTTGTAAAAACACAATGTCTTCCAAGTGCAATAAAGTGAAGCACAATAAAAAGAGATACACCTGTGTTTAAAAATGGTTATATTTATGGTATGCATTTTAACACAGTGAAACAAATTAAAACAATTCTCAATATTCAAAGTTTCACTGGTTTTGCAACACAAAAGCCCTCATCAACAACTGTTTGGGAAGAGCTTTTCAATAAGAAAAGAAATAAATCTAAAAAATATTGGCAGCCCGAAAAAAAAAAAAAGTAAGTAAGTGTGAGCAAATGCCTTCATTAGATGTCTTGTAAATAAGTAAAGCCAGAACAAAAGAGAAGAATGCAGGAAGTATGTCAACGTGGTAGGGTTGGAGTTTGGGGGGACCAGAGAATACGAGAATTCTCTAAGGCACTTGTTCTTAAAAAGAAGATAAAGATTTTTAAACAAACTGACAAGAAAGGAGAAGAAAGCATATACTAAGTGTTACAAATTCTAATGAAGTAAGACGGAAGAATCAAGCTAAAATGTATACATAAAATAGGTACATAAATGGACAGGAGATAATTCTTTTCAATTTGGATTAAAAATAAATCCAGCTGTGTGTTGTTTACAAAATACACATGAAACATAAAGTCATTTAAAGGTGGGATATATAGATATATATGTCATGGTCCATGCATGGGCTGGAAAAGAATTTTCAGACATGAGGCAGAATGAGAGGAGAATAAGGTTTTTTAGACTGGGAGACAAGATTATAACAGCTGGTCTGCTCAAGGGAGAATCCAAAGGCTTTCACAGGCTGGTAGCCAATTTTTATAACCTCAAGACAGAGAAAGTCCCTACTGGAATGGTGGCATTAGGTGATTGGTTAGGATGCTATAGGATAGGTAATAGGGTGGGTATTTTACCTAATATGGGGTCAGGGAACTGGAGGGTTATGGCAACAGTTTCTATGGGGCTTGGTAAGTTCCAGAGATTTTTGTCCTGTGAACTTGGTCCAGGGTTCCACATAATAGTGTAGCTTAAAATAGAGTTTTATATATAAAAAAAAAATCAATACAGATAGGGTAGATTTGTACATTTCACTACATAATTACAATATAGTCAGCCCTTGAGAAAATATGATTTAATTTATATATTCATGTCATATATATGTATACACATATTTTACATTACTCAATATAACAGCATATCATATTTTTTTCTTTTTTCTGTGACCCCATGAACCACAGCATACTAGGCCTCCCTGTTCATCATCAACTCCTGAAGTCCACCCAAACCTATATCCATTGAATCGGTGATACCATCCAGCCATCTCATCCTCTGTCGTCCCCTTCTCCTCCCACCCTCAATCTTTCCCAGCATCAGGGTCTTTTCAAATGAGTCAGCTCTTCGCATCAGGTGGCCAAAGTATTGGAGTTTCAGCTTCAACATCAGTCCTCCCAATGAATATCCAGGACTGATCTCCTTTAAGATGGACTGGTTGGATCTCCTTTCAATCAAAGGGACTCTTGAAAGTCTTCTCCAACACTACAGTATTTACTAGTATGTACACTGGTATCTGTACAGGTATCTTCTGCTTTCCAAAAGTTCATATTATGCCACTTCACTTTTAACAAACATCCATATTGGCGTGATAATGAAATGGGAAACCGGGTTCTGTTCACGGAGTTAAACAGTGAATTCCGCAAACACACATGCAGGCAAAATTTGTTTTAAAGGATGGAGATACGAAGCCTTCAGCATAGATACTGAGAAGGGATGAAGAGAGCTTCCAAAAGTGGGAATAACCTCAGTTTTTATATCTTTATTAGAGTTGATCTGTTCGTTTTTGGTTGGCTCAGAGTTAGACATGTGATATGTGTAATTTCTGACAAATCATTTTTAATGTTGCAATATCCAGTTTGTCATTTTTATGAATTTCTTGGATCCTCCAGTTTCTCAGTTTTTTCTAGACATTGCAGCATCATCCCTTGACCCTTTCTCAAGACACCCAGACCATTATTGAGGGGCTAGTTGCAATGTCATCCCTTGACCCTTTCTCAAAACACCCAGACCATTATTGAGGGGTTAGATGTGTGTTTCTGAGAAGGCAATGGCACCCCATTCCAGTACTCTTGCCTGGAAAATCCCATGGATGGAGCAGCCTAGTGGGCTGCAGTACATGGGGTCATGAAGAATCAGACACGACTGAGCGACTTCCCTTTCACTTTTCACTTTCATGCATTGGAGAAGGAAACGGCAACCCACTCCAGTGTTCTTGCCTGGAGAATCCCAGGGACCAGGGAGCCTGGTGGGCTTCCGTCTATGGGGTCGCACAGAGTTGGACACGACTGAAGCGACTTAGCAGCAATAGCAGCAGCAGATGTGTGTTTAGGAGCTAATTGCCTACCTGGAGTTTTTCCTCCTTTATAGACTGGACAGCAATTTGTGATTATCTTGTCCTGGGTCTGAATGTTTTATGACCCTCCAGACCAGGGAAGCAGTCCTCTGAATGCCTGGAAATTGAAGGAGTAAATATAGCTTTTAATGAAACAAAATGCTTGTGTGTGAAAATTAAAATTGAAATTAGAAATTAGAAAAAGAAATGCAGCTCTGACTTCTACACTGACTGCCTAACAATTTTTACCTCAATAAGTTTTTTTTTTTTTTTTTTGTAAAAGTGAAAATCCTCTTTGTATTTCTTTCAGTTAGCAAAAAATGTACTAATACAGGTTTTTGGCAAAAGTAAATGGTATAAGTCAAACTTTTGCAAAGTGGGGGGTACTCTTTGCTTTATGCCATTTTTTTGGCTTATGAAATGTTTCAGAGTAATACTCTTCTTTCAGATTGTAGGGAAAAACTGTATATATATATAAACTACACAAAAATGTATGGAAAAATTCAAAAGAATTACAATGAAAAATTGACAAAGTTGCCATTACGCCTGAGATGTCATCATCTCTCTCAATTGTTGAAACAAGGCTAATAAATAGTTATGATTAAGATTCAAAAGATTTGGCTAACACAGTGAACAGCTTAAGATATTTTATTTGACATGGCATTTTTGAATCCAACATTTATAAACTGTTCTCAAGTACACATTAAATAATTAGAAAATATTTATCATGTAAAAATGGCCAGTTTTACCAGTACCTAACATTGTATAGTGTTTAGCACATAAGTGCTCAACAAATACTGACAAATGAATTAATGAATCAATCAGTGATCCTGTTATTCGTCAGTAGGAGGAAATACTGGGAAATAATCTGAAAGGGAGAGAAGCAACTCATATACAGTGCATGGATTCTGTTCCCAAGCAGACAACTTCCAATCAAATTCATCCTAAACAATTCAACTTTTCGATACATAAACAGAAAGACTACTTCTCCATCTCTCCTACCATCCCGCTTACAATCACATTCTGGTCTGCTTGCCCTTTGTCAGAAGAAGAGTTCAAACCCTCAAAAACTACTAAAACTAAGTTTATGAAGTGCTGACTACTTTTAAGCAGCTTGGTCTATGAGTAGTTGACACTTCTGCAGGGACACTGTAACTCTAGAGAACTAAGACTTTGAGGATTCCCCCCCTTGTTGAATTTCTCTGGTGAATTTTAATCATCTCCTTGGTTCTATTAGGTATTAGACATGTAACTATAATGCTGATAATAGTAGCAATCAACAAAGTTTTGTTTTATTTTTTAGCACTTACTGCATTCCAACATCGGAGAAGGCAATGGCACTCCACTCCAGTACCATTGCCTGGAAAATCCCATGGACGGAGGAACCTGGTGGGCTGTAGTCCATGGGGTCGCTAAGAGTCGGACACGACTGAGAGACTTCACTTTCACTTTTCACTTTCATGCATTGGAGAAGGAAATGGCAAGCCACTCCAGCCTTCTTGCCTGGAGAATCCCAGAGAAGGGGAGCCTGGTGGGCTGCCGTCTATGGGGTCGCACAGGGTCGGACATGACTGAAGCGACTTAGCAGCAGCAGCAGCCTTCCAACATAAATTATCTTAAGTCTCCCAACAACCTAAAAGACAGCTGTGATTAACATTTTAGTTTTGCAAATGAGGCAAAATGGGGTTAGCTAAATTGTACACTATTTTAGAACCGCTGCTTTGTGATTGTTATTTTACAACTGTTGATTCAAGCCCAGGGTTTTCTTACTGTGTGTTCTTTATACGATTGCATGCATGCATGCGTGCTGTCACTTCAGTCATGTTCATCTCCGTGTGACCCCATGGGCTATAGCCCTCCAGTCTCCTCTGTCCATGGGATTATCCAGGCAAGAATACTGGAGTGGGTTGCCATACCCTTCTCCAGGGGATCTTTCCAAACCAAGAATCAAACCTGGGTCTCATGTCTCCTGCACTGCCAAGTAGGTTCTTTATCACTAGCACCACCTGGGAAGCCCCTTTATATGATTACCAACACTGAAAATTGTACTTGTAATTCTGATTTTTTGGTGCTGTCTGAGAGTTATAGTGCCATATATGTGTCTATAGGTCTGTAAACAAGCAGAGATGTGCAGATAGGCAGATGATTAGAACTGCTTCATTTTTTTTCTGAAAGAAAATGATATTTTCCCCCCCCAAACAGGAAATGAGAATTTAAAAATTGTTATGAAAGTGGCAAGTAAGTGTGGCAACACATTCCTTTGTTTGAACCTAGATGGTATACACCCCTCTTCTGTTGGGGTGTGGTATCTCTTGGGGCTTATATTTATCTTTCTCTTATATTCTCACTTCTCCCTTTACTTCCTTTACACTCAATAAACTTTTTTTTTTTTTTTTTTTTTTAAAGCAGAAGTGAGGCTACTACACTCTTGTTTCTTGATGCTGTTACCCTGGGTATCAGAATGAAAACCACATCATTTATCATAATTCATAAAATTATAGGTGAAAGAAACCAAGTAATTCATGAAGTCCAATTTCCATATTTTAGTATAGGTCAGGCAAGGTGTGTGACCCACTTTGGGTCAGAGTTAGTGACAGAGGCCCGATTAAAGCTCAGGCCTCCTGACTCCCACTCTATGTCCACAGGACCTCCTATGAGTATAGGGAACACATCCCCTTCTGCGTGGTTCAGACAAAGCTGGGAGGCTGGTGTCTCCCCGCAGGCCTGGAGAAAGGATTCCTAGGAGGACTGTTTTCTAGAGCTGCTTTTTTTTACTTCCTGCTCTGCATACTCACCTTTGCAATTAGTTATTAATTGAGGAAGGTAAGAGGAGAAAACTGGGGCCTCCCCCAAAGCTCCCAGATCCCCCACTCAGGCAGGGAGAAGTCTCTGCAGAGAAAAATGCTGATAATCACTGAAGTTGAGGCTCAGCTTCATTAAGCATGCACAGCCTCTCCTGGGAATAGTTCCCTAGCCTCACTCTCTGGTTTCCCCAGTTCAACTAAACTGCTCCTCATTTGTCTTCTCATTAAAAAACTAGTTAGCACATTGCTCTGTTCCCCTGAGTTGTTCAGAAGAAAAGTTTTGTGGGAGGATTTCCTTAGCTGCATAGATCTGGCTCTCATGCTTCCCCTAAGGGAATCTCAGTATCCAGGTCCTTCAAACAAGGAGTATGCAGCAGTAATAATTCAGCAATGGGCAAGGCTCCTCTGTTTGACCAAAGGGAAGTGGAAGGAAAGATCTGGGCTCTTTAAGGATATGAAAGTTCAGTACAGCTGCCTGAGACCTAACTCAGAACGAGGGGAGTGTGAGACTTGTTTGGACACACCGCTCAAAGATTTCCAGGCTCAGCTTGCGCTGTTGAGCCTCTGAGCAGGTGTCCATGTCATCTGGACTCCTCCCACATACAGAATTCCTACAGCCTGTGCACACTTGTACAGCTCTTCACATTTACCACACACTCTCACATTTCAGCAGTGCCTCCCCACTGAGGCAAGGCTGGACAGGTTAAATATTATTATTCTCTGTTTTTTAAATAGATGCTTGAAACCTATCTGGTCCAGAGACTGACCTCACTGTTAGAGGGCTTTCTAGTCCTTATAGGGCTTCCCTTGTGGCTCAGCTGGTAAAGAATCTGCCTGCAGTGCGGGAGACCTGGGTTCAATCCCTGGATTGGGAAGATCCCCTGGAGGAGGGCATGACAACCCACCCCAGTACTCTTGCCTGGAGAATCCCCATGGACAGAGGAGCCTGGTGGGCTACAGTCCATGGCATCACAAAGACTCGGACATGACTGAGTGACTAAGCACAGCACATATATTTACCACCAACACATTAGTAGTAATAGCAGTAATACTATTCAGTGAGTGCCCACTATAATGGATATATAACTTACACTGCATGAGGCAACCGATGCTCAGAAAGTCTATGTAGCTAGTTTAGGATCATTTACCAAAAATGATAGGTCTAATGATCACATCTAAGTGAGGGGAGAAAGAGGAGAATATTTTATATAAAGGATAGGTAGGGAGATGTGTTTAATAATTAGCAACAGATGGAAAGGCACATATATAAGGGGGAATAAATGGGAGATGAAATTACAGAGAGACTCAGAAAATGGTAGAGGTCATTACTGCCCCAACTTTACTTTCCCTGAACTGCGGCATCTGGATCTACCAAAACACTCATCCTTAGTCTCTTAAAGTATCCGTTTTCTGTGTGAAACAGCAGAAACAGAAGATTCGTTAGTATATCAGGGGTCTCAGATCCTCCCCCAGTTTCCCCATCTGCTCTGCCTCTCACCACTCACAGAAGCTTTTAGTTAAATTATAATGTCATCCAGGCCTTGATTCCTGGACCTCAATCCATATGCTGAGGCACTAGTCTTGTTGACTCTTTTGATAAATGTACTCAATTATTCCACTTGTTCAGAATGCACCCTGGTCTGTGTCTGCCAAAGGTAGGCAGATGTGCTGGAATGAGGAATTCTTTTTCATTCTTCACATTTGTTCAGCAATTCCTGTGTAACCCTAGCCAGAGACAGACCTGCCACTCTTGAAATATCAAAGAGACACCAGAAAATCATCTAGTCCCATATTTTCAAGCAAACAATATCAGAACTGTAATGCATAAAGCCAAAGAGTACCAAGTATAAGACAGACTGAAATAGGAAGCAGAAATGAGGACCCAAAGCTCTGGTCACTCCCTGTCCCCTCTTTTCTATCCTGGCTCCTCAAACAGTTACTTTGATGAGATGATTCAGTTTCTTCTCATTTTTTTTCAGATGAGAGAGCTGGAGGCTGAGGAGATGATGGGCTATCAAAAATGCACAGCTCATTAGGGACTAAGAGAAGACCAGAGCTTGGCAGAATCAGGTCACTGTATGGATCGTGAATGTTCTTTATAAAATTGGTTTTAACTGTTCTTATGCAAGAAGGAAATTAAATAAGTTCCTGGACATGAATTCACCCCCTGACCCGCCAGAGTGGAAAAGACTTCCTCAGGCTCATTCTCACTCTCTGCCAAATGAGAGTAAGCAGTCGGTGACTGCCCATATTCCTTCCTGTTTAGAGAGTTTTAATTCCACAATTACACCATTTCTTAAAAAAAGCAAGATCCAAATTCAACCGAAGCAGGTAAGACACAACACACAAAGTTCAGTTCAGGTACTCAGTCATGTCTAGCTCTTGGCAACCCCACGGACTGCAGCATGCCAGGCTTCCCTGTCCATCACCAACTACTGGAGCATGCTCAAATTCATGTCCACTGAGTTGGTGATGCCATCCAACCTTCTCATCCTCTGTTGTCCCCTTCAATCTTTCCCAGCATCAGGATTTTTTCCAATGAATCAGTTCTTTGCATCAGGTGGCCAAAGTATTGGAGTTTCAGCTTCAGCATCAGTCCTTCCAGTGAATATTCAAGACTAATTTCCTTTAGGGTTGACTGGCTTGATCTCCTTGCTGTCCAAGGGACTCTAAGTCTTCTCCAGCACCACAGTTGAAAAGCATCAGTTCTTCAGTGCTCATCTTTTTTGATGGTCCAGTTCTCACATCATACATGACTAACGGAAAAACCATATCTTTAACTAGATGGACCTTTGTTGGCAAAGTAATATCTCTGCTTTTTAATATGCTGTCTAGGTTGGTCATAGCTTTTCTTCTAAAGAGCAAGCGTGTCTTAATTTTACTGCAGGAGTCACCATCTGCAGTAATTTTGGAGCCCAAGAAAATAAACTCTGTCACTGTTATGTCACTGACTGGGGAAACAGATTCTTGGACAGCACAAAAAGAACCTTGTGTGCACCAGGACCCAGGAGAAAGCAGCAGTGTCCCCACAAGAGACTGACCCAGACTTGCCTGTGAATGTCCAGGAGTCTCTGGTGAAGGCATGGGTTGACAGAGGCCTGCTACGGGGTCAGGGGCACTGAATGAAACAGTGTGGGCATAAGTTCTTTACCCTTACCCCTACTATAGTTTGGCCTCAGGCCAAACAACAGGGAGGGAACACAGCCCTTCCCATCAACAGAAAATTAAAGATTTACTGAGCATGGCCCCACCCCCAGAACAAGATCCAGATTCCCCCACAGTCAGTTTCTTCCATACAAGCCTCTTATCTTTTCCATCAAAGGGCAGACAGAATGAAAACCACAATCTCAGAAAACTAACCAAACTGATCACATAGATCACAGCCTTGTCTAACTCAATGAAACTATGAGCCATGCCATGTAGGGCCACCCAAGATGGACGGGTCATGGTGGAGAGTTCTGACAAAACGTGGTCCACTGGAGAAGGCGTTGGCAAACCATTCAGTATTCCTGCCTTGAGAACCCCATGCACAGTATGAAAAGGCAAACACATAGAACAAAGAGGAAAAAGTGTTGGCCCAGATCCCTTTTTGGTTATATGCCTGCTGCCTGCTAAGATGCTTCAATCATGTCCAGTTCTTTGCAACCCATGGACTGTAGCCCACCAGGCTCCTCTGATCATGGGATTCTCTGGGCAAGATTACTGGAGTGGGTTGTCATGCCCTCTTCCAAGGTATTGCCCCGACCCAGAGACCAAATCCACACCTCTTGTGACTCCTGAATTGGCATGCAGGTTCTTTACCACTAGTGCCACCTATATGATTCCAAATTAAAAAAAAAATAACCTCTGCCTGAGCAACTGTTTCCTTGATTTTTTAAAGAAAAATATTTATAATGATCATCACACAGTTCTATAAAGATTAAAGGAAACAAAACATTTAAAGTGATCAATGCTTCAGTGTTCTTGATACTTGAGTTACTCTGTGAATAATAAAAAGCTTTATTATTTTAGGGGCAGGGCCAGGGACTTTGAAGCTTGGTTCCTGAATTCAGTCATCTCTACCACTTTCTTTATTCATGATCTTAAACAATTCACTTAACTTTCCTATTTTCCATATGTAAAAGACTCCCCTATCTGTAAAATGATCAGGGAGTAGTCCCTCATTTAAGAATTCTTTTGAGGACTGTTGTTGCT
The DNA here is from genome assembly GCF_001704415.2 of Capra hircus. Taxonomy (NCBI): domain Eukaryota; kingdom Metazoa; phylum Chordata; class Mammalia; order Artiodactyla; family Bovidae; genus Capra; species Capra hircus. Next base: position 109,024,152 of record NC_030810.1, on the reverse strand, counting down.
GCTCAGCGACTAAGTCGTGTCTGACTGCTTGTGATTCATGGACTACAGCATGCCAGGCTTCCCTGTCCTTCACTATCTCCTGGAGTTTGCTTAAACTCATGTCCAATGAGTCAGTGATGGCATCCAGCCATCTCCTCTTCTGTGGCCCTCTTCTCAGCAAAGAGAATAGTAAATATTACATATGAGATAGTCATTATTACTATAAATTCACCACATAAATTTCTGCAGTGGGAATTTATTCCCTTAAGCTTGCTTGATTTTACACATATCTCACATTTTTGTCACATGGGTAGGTCAATAGAACTGATAATAATTCAAACTGAGCATTGTCCTTGGGCTTAGGTGTCCTAAATCCCCCTAGAACATCCTGTGTGTTTCTCCTAGCCCTTGTGAAATTTATATTATCCCTCAATACATGGCTTCGGGGCCCTTATCCTCTTCCCACTCTTTCTTTTCTCCTACCCCAAAGTTATCTCAACTTGTCTTTATTGGGGTGGTCGTGGGTTGCAGCAAACTATTATTTGGTCAGCACATTACCAGGTGGCAGTCGAAATGAATCACTAGCAATGGGGATTCCCTGGAGGCTCAGCGGTAAAGAATCAGCCTACCAACTTAGGAGACACGGGTTTGATTTCTGGCCTGGGAAGATCGTACACGCCACATAGCAACTAAGCCCATGTGCCACAACTATTGAGCCTGTGCTCTAGAGCCCAGGGGCTGCAACTATTGAGTCCATGCACCCTAGAGCCTCTGCTCCACAGCCAGAAAAGCCTCTGCAATGAGAAGCCCATGCACCCCAACTAGAGAGTAGCCCCTGCTTGCTTCAACCTGAGAAAAGCCTGAGCAGCAATGAAGACCCAGCACAACCATAAATAAATAAATAAAATTTTAAAAAAGAAAAAGAATCACTAGCAATTTCTTGGGTCACATTAATCAATACTGTGTAATGAGCTTGAGGGCTTACAATCCTGTTGTAGATACATCTTATAATTCAAAGAAGCATGTATTTCACCAGTGATTTCTGATATGGTACCTGGTATATTACTTCTTAAATTTTTCAATAAGTGAAGAAAAGAATGAATGGATGACTGAACAGATGGACTCTTTAAGGAGCAAATAAGATGACAGAGATTGTTTCTTTCTGTAAGCTTACCAGGGGTCATTCCTCTTTTTTAGATCAGTTCTGTGCTTCAAAATCATCTTCTCTTTTACTGCACAACCTTATATGCTCTCAAACCTTCTGAGGTCCTTCTTTTCAGACTGTCTTTAGTTTCCCAACAAACATAGGTAATAGGTGGGTTGAACTGCCCATCTCCCTCCACCTGACAATTTGAGTGATAAGATACAACCTGAGGAAATTACAGACTTTGAACAGTTTGCACTTAAGCAGACTTATTCAGTTCAGTTCAGTCGTTCAGTCATGTCCGACTCTGTGCAACCCCATAGATGGCAGCCCACCAGGCTCCACTGTCCCTGGGATTCTCCAGGCAAGAACACTGGAGTGGCTTGCCATTTCCTTCTCCAATGCATGAAAGTGAAAAGTGAAAGTGAAGTCACTCAGTCATGTCCAACCCTCAGAGACCCCATGGAGTGCAGCCTACCAGGCTCCTCTGTCCATGGGAGTTTTCAGGCCAGAGTACTGAGTGGGCTGCCATTGCGTTCTCTGCAGACTTATCAACACTTTTTAAAATCTGCTAAGATTTGAAAAGAAGTAGGAAGCAATGCATGAATGTGACACACTGGGGTGAATGCCTCAGGGCCAACTCTTTGTCTCCTTCCTTTTTCAATGTTCGTAGCAGTTTGTTACTCTAGACAGACTGAAATTATATATATGATAACTCTGATTGCAAACTTTGAAGGAGAATCAAAGTTAGCATTCTATCACATAGGATGTATGTGTAGTTTATCATGAAAGTAAAGCCCACATATTTTTAGGAATAAAGTAGGGCACTATTATTAATTATCCTGAACAACAGGCATTAACCAGAACTCACTTGAGCAAACCAGGATGTGCGATTGCACTATGTCACTGTATTAACATTTATTTTAAGAATTAGTACAGTTCAGTTCAGTTGCTCAGTCGTGTCTGACTCTTTGCAACCCCATGAATCGCAGCCTGCCAGGCCTCCCTGTCCTTCACCAACTCCCGGAGTTCATTCAAACTCACATCCATTGAGTCAGTGATGCCATCCATCCATCTCATCCTCGGTCGTCCCGTTTTCCTCCTGCCCCCAATCCCTCCCAGCATCAGAGTCTTTTCCAATGAGTCAACCCTTCACATGAGGTGGCCAAAGTACTGGAGTTTCAGCTTTAGCATCATTCCTTCCAAAGAAATCCCAGGGCTGATCTCCTTCAGAAAGGACTGGTTGGATCTCCTTGCAGTCCAAGGGACTCTCAAGAGTCTTCTCCAACATCACAGTTCAAAACCATCAATTCTTCAGCACTCAGCTTTCTTCACAGTCCAACTCTCACATCCATACATGACCACAGGAAAAACCATAGCCTTGACTAGATGGACCTTTGTTGGCTAAGTAATGTCTCTGCTTTTCAATATGCTATCAAGGTTGGTCATAACTTTCCTTCCAAGGAGTAAACGTCTTTTAATTTCACAGCTGCAGCCACCATCTTAAGCCCCCCAAAATAAAGTCTGACACTGTTTAGGAACCCCCAAGAATAAAGTCTGACACTGTTTCCACTGTTTCCCCATTTTTTCCCATGAAGTGATGGGACCAGATGCCATGATCTTCGGTTTCTGAATGTTGAGCTTTAAGCTAACCTTTTCACTCTCCTCTTTCACTTTCATCAAGAGGCTTTTTAGTTCCTCTTCACTTTCTGCCATAAGGGTGGTGTTATCTGCATATCTGAGGTTATGGATATTTCTCCCAGCAATCTTGATTCCAGCTTGTGCTTCTTCCAGTTCAGTGTTTCTCATGATGTACTCTGCATAGAAGTTAAATAAACAGGTTGTCAGTATACAGCCTTGACGTAGTCCTTTTCCTATTTGGAACCAGTCTGATGTTCCATGTCCAGTTCGAACTTGCTTCCTGACTTGCATACAGGTTTCTCAAGAGGCAGGTCAGGTGGTCTGGTATTCCCATCTCTTTCAGAATTTTCCACAGTTTATTATGATCCACACAGTCAAAGGGCATAGTCAATAAAGCAGAAATAGATGTTTTTCTGGAGCTCTCTTGCTTTTTGCTTTTTCCATGATCCAGTGGATGTTGGCAATTTGATCTCTGGTTCCTCTGCCTTTCTAAAACTAGCTTGAACATCTGGAAGTTCGTGGTTCATGTATTGCTGAAGCCTGGCTTGGAGGATTTTGAGCATTACTTTACTAGCGTGTGAAATGAGTGAAATTGTGCGGTGGTTTGAACATTCTTTGGCATTGCCTTTCTTTGGGATTGGAATGAAAACTGACCTTTTCCAGTCCTGTGGCCACTGCTGAGTTTTCCAAATTTGCTGACATATTGAGTGCAACACTTTCACAGCATCATCTTTCAGGATTTGAGATAGCTCAACTGGAATTTATACCTACATTATTAAAAATCAAAATAACTGATAAAAATGTATGTAAATCAATAGAAGAATATTTCTCCAATCCAGGTCCATCTGTCCCATGCTATCCCCACTGCCCACAATAGAAAACAATTTTCATCTGTGTTTCCTAAAACTCTGCAGTGTTTCCTTACATAAAAACAAGTAAATATGAGTATCCTCCTAAGCCCCCTGGAGACCTTTTTCAATCACTGTAGAAAGTCCTTTCTCAACGTAATAAGTAGTTCATTGTGTGCATAATTTAAACAGTCCAGTGCTGAAGGGGTCATGGGTTCTAGTCTTGCTATTACAATCAGAATTACAATGAACAGCCTTGTGTATATATCATTTCATATACATATATGCAAGATGAATTCCTAGAAGTGGGATTGCTAGGCACAAGTAACTATGTAGTTTGCATAAAGATTGACGAATTTTTCTCCAAATTTATTTTACTATTTTGTTCTTTTATGAGGAAAGTATGAAAATGTCTATTTCCCTGCAATTGGCCCAATAAAGTGTGCTTAAAACATCTGGATTTTTGTCAGTCTGAAGGTGATAAAAGTATCTCAATGTAGTTTAATGTTGCATTTGTCATTATGAGTTAAGATGTATATCTTTTCATGTTTTTAAGTGTCCCTATTCTTTTATAAATGCCTATTTGGGGATAGATTGCCCACACTCCAAATTAAGCATCATGAGGAAAGGGATTATGTATTATTCATTTCATAACTTTGCCCAGTAAGAGGTATGGGAAATAAGAAGCATTTACTAAACATATTTCATGAATAACAGAATCACTGATTTACCCTCTCCATACACTATTGTTTCTTTTTGTTAACACTTTTTTCTAACCTTTGGATCACATTTTTTTCTTGTAAAACAATATTTCATGTAAATGTATGCATAATATAGAATATATAGATAAATAAAATTTGAATTACTTATAAAATTATTTTTAAAACAATTTTTCACCTATTCCTTTCTAATAATTTCTTGTAACGGGTTTTTTTCAAATATTAATAATCATTGTATGCTGTTGAAACTTGAAATACTGTTTTTTCACCTAACACTCTAACAGATATTCTTCATTGTCTCATCTGCTAAATCACAGATCTCTTGATGGAGGTATCACACCTTGCTCTTTTCTTTTGCTCCATTTCTAATACAGGATATGTATTATTAAGAGAGCATGTTTTGCTGGTGGGGGATGACATGAGAGGAAAATAAACAATTTCCTAAACTTGGAATGCTCCAACTTCTATTTTCCCTCCTTATGCTACCTTTAAGATATATTTCACTCATTTATCTACTGTGCTAAATATTTTGCATATTATTTTGTATTGAATTGGATTTGTATTTGAACTTCTTATAAGCAAGTATTTGTATAATAGTGATTGTTTTCTGAAGGCAAACAGACAGCCTTATATACTGTTTTAGTGCAAGCCATGATGGTATACAACTGAGTACTCCAAAGCATGGGGAAAGTCTGTCCCAGAATCTGTCTTATAGATCCATAAATGAAGCTACAAATTAGAAGTGTTTTTGTATTTGGGAGTGTGAATGATGCAGCAGTTTCATCAAATGGTAGTGGTGGCTTAAAGCTCAACATTCAGAAAACAAAGATCATGGCATCCGGTCCCATCACTCCATGGGAAATAGATGGAGAAACAGTGGAAACAGTGTCAGACTTAATTGTTTTGGGCTCCAAAATCACTGCAGATCGTGATTGCAGCCATGAAATTAAAAGACGCTTACTCCTTGGAAGAAAAGTTATGAGCAACCTAGATAGCATATTCAAAAGCAGAGACATTACGTTGCCAACTAATGTCCATCTAGTCAAGGCTATGGTTTTTCCTGTGGTCATGTATGGATGTGAGAGTTGGACTGTGAAGAAGGCTGAGCACCGAAGAATTGATGCTTTTGAACTGTGGTGTTGGAGAAGACTCTTGAGAGTCCCTTGGACTGCAAGGAGGTCCAATCAGTCCATTCTGAAGGAGATCAACCAGGGGATTTCTTTGGAAGGACTGATGCTAAAGCTGAAACTCCAGTACTTTGGCCACCTCATGGGAAGAGTTGACTCATTGGAGAAGACTTTGATGCTGGGAGGGATTGGGGGCAGGAGCAGAAGGGGACGACCAAGGATGAGATGGCTGGGTGACATCACTGACTTGATGCACGTGAGTTTGAGTGAACTCTTGGAGTTGGTGCTGGACAGGGAGGCCTGGCGTACTGCAATTCATGGGGTCGCAAAGAGTCGGACATGACTGAGTGAATGAACTGAACTGAGCTGCACCATTTATCCTGGAGAAATGTCAGTTGTTTCACTTGAAGTGGAATCTCTTCAGAAGGCTAGAAAAGACTGGATGAGATCCTCTACATGCTCAAGCATCAGAAAAAAAATTTTTTTCTCAAAGATTAATTCTTCCAATCTTGAGGTTACATTATTTTCTAAAGCAAAACACTCAAAATCAAATATCACACTTTAATGTCATTAAAACAACTCAAGGTCTCACAGGAAGATTTTCCTGGCTGATTCGAGGAGTTGAATGAATTCTCTCAAGTTTATGCGGTCTCTCTGCAAACCTTTCCTGGTTAACATTCTGATAGCCAGTTTAATTTTGCTGTTATCTTGTCTTCTGCCTCTGATTCCTAAATGTGAAACCACATTTACACTGACCTATGATGCAAATCTACTATTCCCCAGTGGACTAATTCTTTCAATCTGTTACTTATATGATTTTTATATCCAAACAGTCCATGCTTATGTATAATGCCCAATCAAGGTCAGAATTTGAATGAACTGACTTTAGGGCTCTTAAGAAGATAATGCTGACGGTAATAAAAAATGACAGGACTATGGAAAACTGAATAACCATTATGTTCAGTTCAGTTCAGTCATTCAGTCATGTTCAACTCTTGGCGACCCCATGGACTGCAGCACACCAGGCTTCCCTGTACATCACCAACTCCTGGAGTCCATTGAGTCAGTGATGCCATTCAATCACCTCATCCTCTGTTGTTCCCTTCTCCTCCTACCTTCAATCTTTCCCAGCATCAGGATCTTTTCTAATGAGTCAGCTCTTTGCATCAGGTGGCCAAAGTATTGGAGCTTCAGCTTCAGCATCAGTCCTTCCAATGAATATTCATGACTGATTTCGTTTAGGATTGACTCGTTGGATCTCCTTGCAGTCCAAGGGACCCTCAAGAGTCTTCTCCAATGCCACAGTTCAAAAGCATTAATTCTTTGGTGCTCAGTTTTCTTTATGGTCCAACTCTCACATCTATACATGACTATTGGAAAAAATAGTATGTAGATGTTCCATATAATTATAATGGTGGTAGTGGAATAAATAACAGCAATGCTGGTGGCTCTTGTGGTTTAGAATGGTGTTTGGTACATTGTAAATATTCAATAGTAATGGAATCAATGGATAGATTGACTTCCTACTCTAGGGGTTTTCCTGACCCAGGGACTGAACCTGCATCTCCTGCACCACAGGCAGATTCTTTATCACTGAGCCTAAAGGGAAGGTCATGGTAAAGTTGGTGGTTTAGCCACTAAGTTGTGTCCAACTCTTATGACCCCATGGACTGTATCCTGCCAGACTTCTTTGTCCATGGGATTTTCCAGGCAAGAATACTGGAGTGGGTTGCCATTTCCTTCTCCAGGGAATCTTCCCGACACAGGGATCAAACCCAGGTCTCCTGCGTTGCAGGCAGATCCTTTACCAATTGAGCTACAAAGTAAACTTGTGGTAAGGTTAGCAGTGAGTAATGATGATTTACTCTTCTTAGATCACCTAGCTCTTATTAATGGAGTTGCATGGAAATGAAACTGAGAAAACTCCTTGCAACGCAATTTTTTCAGAAGATGAAGCTCACTTCTGGGGCACTCAGTGTGCTATTCTGTATGTATGCATAAAATTATGCAAGATGGGTTGTCTCTTTCCATAGAAAGCTATATGGAATTTTTGCAAAGTTTTCAAAGTGGCCTAGAAAAGGCAGTCTCCCTGAGACTTGATCCCAGAGCTCAACAGTCAGGGTTGCAAGGTTTAGAAAAGTCATTTGAGAAATAGTGCTACTCTGGGTCACTTTTCTGTGCCCAACAACCTTCTGCCACAGGAACCTCTATTGAGAGCTCATCATACCCAACAACACCAATGAGCACACATTATATATCCCCTGGGAAGCCAGCATTTCCAGGAACATGAGATATAAGTACAGAAGTGTCTTGGGGTAAAAGAATGATGAGGAAGATGCTACAAATTCTAATTTCATCCAGACAGATAGTAATTAGGGATAATGTACAGAGATGAGTGGAGCTGAGGAAGAGGATTAGAGGATGAGAAAAAATGCTAGGAACCATGGTGCTGACATTTCCCACAGCCCAGAAACATTTTCAGTGGTTTTGGGGAACTGTAAATTATCTGTGTTGTAAGTTTTAGAAAACATCAGTTCAAACTTTTTTATGCTAGAGAAAAAGAAGTTGCTTAGCCTGAAGTATACTGCCTGTTAGCAACAGACTAAGTTCTCAAAGCAGAATCCCTGACTTAGAGGAAGGCCTTTTCTTTTTTAGATATAATAAGACTTGTTGCTGGGTGTTCTGTCTTCATGGTTTTCCTCTTTGAAAATTCCTGGCACATTTCTTCTTTGTGGATCATCTTTCAAAGTGAGTTATTATCAAGCACTATGGATCTGTCAACATCGTGTGGATCATCGAAAAAGCAAGAGAGTTCCAGAAAAACATCTATTTCTGCTTTATTGACTATGCCAAAGCCTTTGACTGTCTGGATCACAATAAACTGTGGAAAATTCCACAGTGGAGAAGAGAGTAGAAAAGAGTAGAACTGGCATAAGGAGCCTTGAGTTCTAGTTCCAGTTCTGGAAACAATAGTTTCTGTTGGGTCCCACCATGTGTGCCTTTAGGGCTGCAACTCTTCTATTGCAAAGTGAGGAGTATTGTTTAGATAATATCAAGTTCCTTTAATGTGCTCAAATTCAGTATTCTTGACACTAGGGAAAATTTCTGAATAGAGGAGAAGTCTTGATGTTTATTAATCCTTTGTTTTTACTCCTTGCTCCTAGAAATCATGGATCATGTCAATCAAACATGGACCCAGAGTTTCCTCCTTGCAGGTTTCACTACCACTGGAGCCATGAGACCTCTGGCTTTCCTGGGAACACTGTGCATCTATCTCCTCACTCTGGCAGGGAACTTATTCATCATTGTGCTGGTTCAGGCAGATTCTAGACTGTCCACACCCATGTACTTCTTCATCAGTGTCCTCTCCTTCTTGGAACTCTGGTATGTCAGCACCACAGTGCCCACGCTGCTGCACACCTTGCTCCATGGGTGTTCACCCATCTCACCAACCTTGTGCTTTCTCCAGCTCTATGTCTTCCATTCACTGGGCATGACTGAGTGCTACCTGTTGGGTGTCATGGCACTGGACCGCTACCTTGCCATCTGTCACCCACTGCACTACCGTGCTCTTATGAGCAGACAGGTACAATTATGGCTAGCAGGGGCCACTTGGGTGGCTGGCTTCTCAGCTGCACTTGTGCCAGCAAGCCTCACAGCCACTCTGCCCTTCTGCTTAAAAGAGGTGGCTCATTACTTCTGTGACCTGGCACCACTAATGAGGTTGGCATGTGTGGATACAAGGTGGCATAATGGGGTCTATGGGGCAGTTATTGGTGTGGTCACAGGGTGCAATCTTGTGCTCATTTTAGGATTGTATGGTGGTATCCTGAGAGCTGTGCTGAAGCTGCCATCAGCTGCCAGCCGTGCCAAGGCCTTTTCCACCTGTTCCTCCCACATAACTGTAGTGGTGCTTTTTTACGCTTCTGCCTTCACAGTTTATGTGGGCTCACCTGGGAGTCACCTTGAGGGCACAGACAAGCATATCGCTTTAGTGTATGCCCTTCTTACTCCCTTTCTCAATCCTATCATCTATACCCTTCGAAACAGGGAGGTGAAGGAGGCTATGAAAAGGGTCAGGGTCAGGATACGGACCATTTTGCAGGAAGCTTGACAATCTCTATTATCATTTTGAGGTTTCTTGGTAACTGTAGGAATTAATCACCCAGTTGGTTAGTCAATCATCTTCCCAGAGTTAAAGTAAATGCCAGGGAAATAAAATCACTCACGGAAGAAGACATAAGCCTGGGTTAATCAGAGTTAGAACATATATAGAGAAAGAAGGTATGTCTTTGGTTCCATTCCAAACAAATTGGAGAGATATGCCATAAAGGAAGAAAAACAAACCAGAGAACATGCAAATGTTTTTGAACTTATGGCTGAGGGAAAGAGTAAGATACTGAGAGAAAGAAAGCAAACTAAAACTGAGAGGTGGCACTTTTATCGAGATAAGATCCTCAGAATAAGATCGAAAAAGTGGAAAACAAGGCTGGCCAAAAATTATAAAACCCGTGTAAGTTTCAGATGTGAAGCCATGAGCCATAGGCAGAAAACTTATCAATAACCCAGTGATCTGGGGAGATCATGTGATCAAAGGTAGCTCACTGGAGAAGACAATGACCCTATTAGGTAGGAGGCTAGAAACTTTAGATAATAATTTACTGTCTAATGGGGAGGGACAAAAGTGTTGGAGATGAGAGTGCACTCTGAATTCCCTTCTAATACTGTGGAATATGCCTTAGAGTGATCTGGAGCCATATTCCATAAATAAATAAAATAAAAACCAAACAACAAAGAGACAAACAAAAAGCTTTGCAAGCACACCTGTACAATGTAGAAAGCATATTGAAATAGAAAATAGAGATGGGGACCTGTAGCTATGACCTCATTCTCTCCCTTCTTTTTCCCCAGCTCCCTTACCAATTTTTCTGCCTAGTAAAGTTTGAAAATTATTGCTCAGGTTTAATTTCTGTACTTTAGCAATATGTGAACTGTAGATCTAGCCCCTGCCTAAAGATGTCAGGGTTTTGAGAAAGACAGAACCAGGATCTTGGTAGAGACTGGGTCACTGTGTGGGATTTAAATACTCCCTCTAGTTTTCATTCTTATGTAACTGCTAAAAAAATAAAATCAATTATTTTTGGTATGTTTGTCCTATGCCAGAATAGTGACAGCTGCTTTCAAATATATTTTTAATTTAATTGTCATAAGATCTTTTGAAGAAGAAACAATCATCTCATCTACATGATGACACTAGAAAGATTACCACACTTGCTGTCAAGAGACATGGTTTTAACCCCAGATGCACTTCAGTGGGCTGGGTGAACTTAGCAAGACTTCCTCAGTTGCACTCTTTGCCAGATGTCAGTAAGGAGTTAATGACTGCTTACATTCCTTCCTGCTTAGCAAGTTTTGATTCTGTGATTGCAACACATCTTAAAGAAAGCAGGATCTGGACCAGACTCAGATGGTAAGATCTGAAAATCTGGAATAGAGAGAGGAAAGTAATGGTTCAAATCCAAGTTTTACTGTTTTTGACTGTGTCATCCTGATCTCAAGTGGCCTCCAGCTCCAGAGGTTGAAGCAGGATTTCAGTCTCCTGCCAGAGATTGAGGCCTATGGCCGTGACAGTGCTGAATTCTAGCCACCAGGCCACCAGGGACAAGTGAGTGGCCAGTGACAAAACCCTGGCCCATCAGCTGTGTAGAAATGAATTTCACATAGACATGAAAAGTTGTGAAACAAACTGTTTATTAGGAAGTAAAAACATATGTGTGGATAGATGCACGGGCGGGCTCAGAGAGGCTCACTCTTTTAGTAGTTTAAATCACTTCACATGGGGTATGTCTTTCAGGTTTCCTCTGGCCAATCATCTTGCTTTGCCTGGTTCTGAGTTTATATTTGGTTTATGTCAGGATCTGAAGGACCTAAGCTACTTCATTTTTGTAAGGTTCTGGGAAAAGAGCCTTTGGAAATCCCCTGACCTCACCCCACCACCTGTGAACCAATCAGAACCCTTGGCCAGCCCAGGAAATTTGAATCAAGCCCGGGAAAGGAGAGCCAATCAGAACTCAACACCTAACCCTTCACCAGAAGGTGACCAATCAGACCTGGAGACTCCCGTTTTTTGAATTTTTCGCGTGCTAATACCCTATATAAGCGATGTAACCCAGAGCTCAGGGCTCCTCCCTATAGCTGCTGTGTCGGTATCGGTGGGAGCCCCAGCTCGAGCTTGGTAATAAAAACTCTCTTGCTTTTGCATTGGATATCGGCTCCCTGGTGGTCATTGGGAGATTTCGCGACATGGGCATAACATTTGGGGGTTCGTCCGGGATCTCCCACCGGCTCCAGGGGAAGACCGATCCGGAGAGTCATCTGCAGCCGGTAAGCTTTTTTCTGTCTTTCTTTTCACTCCTGATAGGGCCTGGTATCTGAGACCAGTATAGGACTCAGGCAGATGCGCCAGAGAGTCACCAGTGGGGGTCGTTGGGAGACGTCCCCAACCCCGGCGTGGGGGGATGGAGTGCCCCTGTTCTCAGTAGACAATAGCAGGTAGCTCCTGCTGAACGGCTGGAGGCTGTCGTCGTTCAGTTTTACCTCCAGACTCCCGGAGGTGTATTTCTCCTGTCTCTCTGTCTGTTTGTATGGCTGTTCGTATTGTCTGTGTTAATTTACCAACATCTGACTGATCCAGGGATGATGGGGCAATGCCATTCTAGCCCCACACCTCTATCCTTGGTTACTGATAATTTTAAGGAGGTCAAGATGAGCGCTCATGACCTCAGTGTAAAAATTAAAAGAAATAAATTAATCACTTTTTGCAGCGCAGAATGGCCAACCTTCCATGTAGGCTGGCCCTCAGAAGGCACCGCTGATTTGGGAACTGTACACCGAGTCCGAGATATCATCTGACCACGGATCGGACACCCTGACCAAGTTCCCTTTGTCACACATGTGTCTCCTCGGACAGTTCATTTCCGAGTGTTAGACAAGAGCCCAGTTTCGGGCCCTGAAAGGGGTCCCTCTTCCTGCAACAAATGGCGACTCTGGCGGGGACTCTTCTTCGCCGAGACTGACATCCTGACCACTCGGGGTACTCAGGGGCCAGCTTGCTGGCCAATGGACCAGACCTAGTGGCCGCAACTGGGACCCTTTTGTCCCTGGTCTCCTCTTGACACGGACAACTGGCCAGAGTGCCCCGACTGGTAAGGAACAAGAGACTTTATTGATTTCTCTCCCCTTCCCTCTCTGTCTCCTCTCCTTAACCCTTCCTATCCTTCCCTGTTTTTCTAGTCCCCCGGTCCTGGATGCAGGAATTTGGTCGAAAGGCCCTCAGCCTGAGCTGAGGATTGGAGACTGATCACCTCCTCTTGGCAGAGAACTCGAATTCTGGTTCTGATTTCTGGTAGGGCCAAGTTCCAGTCCTCCCTTCTCTGGAGGCCCAGGGAAGAGTCCCGTAACGCCTGGGTATCTGTTAGTGGCAGGAGACGTCTGTAAGGCCACCCCTTTCACCCCCCTCTCCTGCCTCCTCTCCCTTCTTTTTCAACCTGGCTTCCTTTCCTTCCTTGAAATCTTTGATGTTAGTACTTAGATCTGAAGTTGTGTCTCTATAGGAGGTTTTCTGAGGGACTGTATTTTCATATTTAAGGGCTTCTCTGGTGGAGCCGAGGTTAAAGCGGCTGCCTGCAATATGAAGGACCTGGGTTTGATCCCTGGGTCAAGAAGATCCCCTGGAAAAGGAAATTTTGCTTTGTCTGGCAACCATGTGGTTTAGACCTGTCGCCATTTTGTTAAAACTTGATTTTCTTTCCCTGTGCCTTGAGACCAGAGCTCTCAGGAACACTTATCTAGACCATCTCTAACTCCTGACACTGAGGAAAAGGAAAAAAAAAAAAAAAGACTTGAAGCTAGATATTACACTGTGTCTATCTAAATATGCCTTGGTAATATTTTTGTATATGAGCTCTATTTATTTGGCTTAAAAAAAGGTAAGTGCTTACAAATCAAGTAATTCTAAATTAAACAATAAATTCCAGGTTTATGTGAACTGGGAAATATTCAGTGTTAAATACCTGATATTAACGTTTGTTTGTTGACCTATTTAATATAGACATGTCTTAGAGTACTTAACGTTAAGTAAAATATTTTCATTGTACCTAGGTTTAATATGAGTTAAACATTATATCTGTTACAAGTTTGTCAACAAGAAAATTACCTCAATTAAAAAAAAAACTTCTAAAAAATGTAAATGAGATATGAGCTTTTATATAAACTCTATTAAGAATAATTATTCTTTAAAAATATCCATCTAAAATAATCTCTCCAGATTGGTGTAACTTAAAATCTGACCAAATGTTCTAAACCCTTTTAATTGATCTCTTTGATAAAACTTCCTAAATAGAACTCTTGAAGTTCTTTTGATCTCTAGCTAACTTTGGGATGTTTCAGAGGGCCCCTGGAACATCCCAAAGAGAGATATTAAACTGTGCTTATTTGGTTGGTTAAATTACATGGAAAAAATTATCAGATGAGTAATAAATCCACTCAGGTTATAATGTATGGTAAAATTACTAATACAGATATCCTAAAAATTATATGGAGTTTTTAACATTCTGATATGTCCTGGTATTCTAATGGAAAACCTGATGACTTCACAGAAGTTAGCAAAAGGACTGAATGAACCAGTGAATATGCTTATAACTTTTATGGTTTCTGTCTGAAAAATTATGGGGTTGAATCTTCTGTTTTCATGGAATAGGGGAAATCTTCCTCTCAAACTAATTATGACAATACTTTGGTAAAATTCAACATTATAAACAAAACAATTATATTTTCTATCTCACTCCTCCCAAATTGGAAGTTCTTAGGTTTTCAGTAAGTTTATTAAATGAGTTAGGAAGGTTATCGCACGGATACAAAAATCTCAAGAAATTTTTGAGACCTTAAAAAGGGAAAAATTCACCTAGATTTGTTAGGCAAAATCTGTGATAAGCCTTTGGTGTGAGTTTCCCAGCCCTGTTTTATTTTAAAAGTTCAGTCTGAGACTCTATAAATGTTTCAGCAAAATAAAAAGCCTATAATCAATTATGGTTATAAAAATCATCAGACAAAAATCAGTGAGAACAGACCTATTTTGCAAACAAACTAGCCTTAATTTGGTTATGTTTAATAAAAATAAGGGTAACTTTAAGGAGAAAAAGATATTTCAAAATGTTAAATACCAGTTTGTTAATGGAGGTCTGCATCTAGTAAGACTCATCTCTTAGATAGTTCTTTGCTGTTATGTGATGTTAATGTAAAATTTAATTGAATTCTTGAAGAACACCCTAAGTTTGTTTCTGAAGCTTATCTCAGTAATCTATCTTTGGATGAAGATCAGATGCCTCATGACCTGCAACCAGGACTAGAAAAAGACATAATTTAAGGGACTGTCTCCAACATGGATGGAAGGATTTTTTTTATCAGGAGAAACTACACTACACTAGGATGAGAAGACGACGACATCAGAGGTAGACAGCTTCCCCAAGATGCTGGACCTGATTCATATGATCATTTATGTTTTCTTGACTTCTTAGACCTTTGCATATAAGTCAAATGCTTTCCTATCATAGGTCTCATCCTATGCTAGTTTTAAAAATCAATCCAATTGTTGGGTTTGTGGCCAATAACCTGTGTCTAGTTCTGGGTTACCTTGGTAAATTTCTCTATTACCAGACTCTAACTGGTTGGGCCTGAAAAATTTTACTTAAAAAATTAAATCATACTAAAGATAATCAGTCTAGTGGCACTAGAAAAGTGGGCTATGTGCCTTATAGATGGTGCCAATATATAATTTCTCTGGAAGATAGAGATTCTACAGGGCAGACTAAGTCAGATGACCTGAAGATATACTGGGCTACATCTAACGGAAGTTCTTAACATAAGTCTTACTTGTGACTTTACTAATACTGCTGGCTATGTTATTTGTATTTCACCTGTTTTACAAAATTGCTCTTTCTTACACTGTATGTGTGTGAAGCCTCTAATAGAATAATATATAGTCCCATATGAGATTGATGATGCTAACAGTGTAATCTAGATATGGCAAGAAGCAACAAGAGGGAATATTTTCCTGGACCAAAAAGCTAGTAAGACAGGTGGTCCAGAGAATTTTAGATACTGTTTTATGGCCTAGTCCAATAACAGCACATTGAGTGGCCTGTTTACCTGAGAATGGACACTCTCAGCACCATGGGATAAAATGGTCATGAAGTGCCCCCCTCATAATCATGGTCAAGTTTATGAGCAAAAAGGGGCTCTGCCAACTGAAGAATGACACTCACCATCTGCATCTACAAAGATTAAATCATGGCCGCTGCAACTGCTGACTTTCAACCCCCCTGAAAGGAGTTCAGGGTGAAAATCAGGAATAAGGCACTCTGCTCTGAGAAAAACTGGCAGAACAGGCCTTCAGATAGTTAGATCTTTTCAGGAAAAGATTTTATGAGTCCCAATTCTTGCATCTTCTCATACCTACAGAAACACTGACGTCATTAACGGTGAAATCTGCTTTGGCTATTAAGGAAAAGTTTACAATTAAAAGTCAAAATAGAGTAGCTATGGTTCAGATATCCTGGGAAATAACTAGGTGATGCTATGGGTGTACTTTCAGATTAGACCTTGTATTGCTAAACACTTGAGTTTTCTGGGTCGTGTCAGGCTTGGATGCCACCATTTTCAAAACAATGTCTGCTGGAAGCTACTAACCTTACTTTTTATAAAACTAGGCAACTGGCTACATGGCTACAAGTCTCCCTGAAGTGCCAGGTCCAGACTGGGTTTCAGACCTATTCTTCTAAAAAGAAATGAGATTAGGATTCTAATCATACAAGACTCAGATCTAAAACTTGGAACCCAGAAATACTTCCAATTCAGTGTCTATACTTCAAGCTGGGGCAGTCCTATGCCCCATTTTGACAAGAAGTTATCACAGTCATAGTTGCCTAGTTCCCTAAAATTAAAACTGAGCGAGACTCTGTGGGGCTCTGGAGTACAGATCTGTTCTGTGTTCTCCATTTCTTATCTGTAGGATATAGACTTTGTTCAGCCTCCTTGTCCTTCCCTGAATTCCAAAGCATGGATTCAAACAATTGCTAATCAGGAAAGGGAGGGGATACAAAAACAAAAACAATCAAAGATTGGTACAGCCTCCAGACAGAGTCCTGGTTCCTACTCAAAAGAAATATGCATAACAATGTCTTTGAGCCCCCACCCAGGTGGAAGATGGTAACTTCAGACTGAACACAAGATTCCTGGAGCACAGCTCTGTTGCCTCACCACCAACCCATCAGAAGGGGTCACAAAGCCTGCAACCCTCACCTAAATGTTGCCTTCTGTTTCTGGGGAACAGAGACGACCATCCTGTTAGGTCTCCTGTTTGGCCCTTGTCTATTTCATCTCTGAGAGGGGCCAACTAAATTGCTGTTACTACAAGGGTAGAAGCAGGTTTCAGATGTGGAAAACCCCAACTTAGAACAGGTAGAGAGAGACTTCTGCTCTATTAGGCAGGCCTACGCCCATGCACAGCAGGAAGAAGTTACAAAAGAAAGAGACCTCCGCCCCAATTCCCAAAAAGTATCTTGAGTGTGAAGTCTCTCAGAGGGCCTTTGAGCTGTGTTAGGGGAAGAAGGTTGTTTTTATGTGAATCACGCAGGGGTAGTCAAGGAGTCCCTGGCCAAGATAAAAAAAAAGGGCTGAGTCAAAAAAAAAAAAAAAAAGAAAGAAAAACGTCCCAAAATTGGTTTGAATCCTGGTTCACAACTCTCATATCCTCCTTGGTGGGGCCCCTGATTATCTTGTTACTGCTACACACCCTCAGGCTGTGCTTACTAAACTAACTAGTGGCCTTCATTAAAAGCCACATCAACGCGGTGCAGCTCATGGTTCACACATCCCAATATGCGGCCCTACCAACGGTCCCCTTAGCAGGAGACAATATAGAGCTGACCCCAGATGCATGATTGGGTCTGTCCTGGATCCTAGAGAAGGGGGGAATGAAGGACCTAAGCTACTCCATTTTGTAAGGTTCCGGGAAAAGAGCCTTTGGAAATCCCCTGACCTCACCCCACCACCTGGGAACCAATCAGAACCCTTGGCCAGCCTGGGGAAATTCGAATCAAGCCCGGGAAAGGAGAGCCAATCAGAACTCAACACCTAACCCTTCACCAGAAGGTGACCAATCAGACCTGGAGACTCCTGTTTTTTGAATTTTGGTGCAACAATACCCTATATAAGCAATGTAACCCAGAGCTCAGGGCTCCTCCCTATAGCTGCTGTGTCGGTATTGGTGTTGGTGGGAGCCCCAGCTCGAGCTTGGTAATAAAAACTCTCTTGCTTTTGCATCGGACATCGGCTCCCTGGTGGTCATTGGGAGATTTCACGACTTGGGCATAGCAGATCCTCCCATGTGTGCACGTGCATCTCTTAGCTAAGATAGAGTCTATCAAAGATGTCTATGGGTAGATTGACATCACCTCCTATGGAGTTGTTCCTCTCTCCCTTTTTGACCTCAAAGATTTTCTGCTTGTGTGTAGTAAGGAAGATCTCCTTGACTTCGAGAATAAGGAATGCGTGGCCTTTTATCTCTTGTCATAGCAGGGCTTAACTTCTCCTATCCACTGTCCATAGGGAACAAACTTCAGCTGTACAGCCTGAGGCCCATCTATCTTGCCTTAACCCTGTACAGAAAAGAAAGTAAATCCTCTCTGATCTTAATTTTTTCTTCCTTAAAACATTCTGTAACAAAGAGTCCTAAAGTTTAAATAAAATAACACATGCTAAGTGTTCAATACATGTTAGCTTTATTATCCCAGAGGCAGAGCAATGTAGTAGTTAGAACGTCAACTTTGATGCCTGCCTTCCTGGGTTGGAACATTAATTCTACCACTTAATTGCTTTGTGACCTTAGGCAATGCATGCAACTTTCCCTGTGTCTCAATTTCCTGATCTGTAAAGTGAGGACATAGTAGAATCTTAAATACCATATAAATGTTAATTATTACTACTTCAAAGATTTTCCACTTACATTTCTGCAGTGGGAATTTCATTCCTTGAGAATACTTAGTTTCACACACATCTCACATTTTCATTATGTGTAGAATCATTAGAATTGATAATTCCCCAAGTGAAGCTTTTTCGTTTGAAGTGTCCAAGTCAACT
Source organism: Capra hircus (assembly GCF_001704415.2). Taxonomy (NCBI): domain Eukaryota; kingdom Metazoa; phylum Chordata; class Mammalia; order Artiodactyla; family Bovidae; genus Capra; species Capra hircus. The sequence goes on along the minus strand of NC_030810.1, from coordinate 109,005,497 downwards.
TTCTATAGCCTCAGGAGTCCTGGCTTTCATGAAGTCTATGCTCTTCCCCCAAATACAAAATGCAGTACTCCATTCTGCTGAGCTACTAAGTCTACTTCTTTTGAATTCTGATTCTTTCTCTCCTCTCATACCTTGTTTTATTTAGAAGCTCTTTATGTGGGAATGGTTGTGGGCACTCCCTGTGGACAGCACCAAAAATGGCTGGAAACTGCTTTCCCTAGCAATGACTTGGGTCATGTTAATTAACAGTGGATCTATATTGAGTGGTGAGCCTAGGGGTTTATAACCCTGTTTCAGAGACATCAGATATTAACAATTCAATGCAGCACCATTGATTTCTAGCACAGTGCTTGGTATTCATTCTTTTAATGAATGAACTCTTAAGTGTTAAATAAGTGTGATAGAAATTTAAATGCTCCTTTTACAACTCTGGGACTCCCTGGTGGCTCAGATTGTAAAGAATCTGCCTGGAATGCAGGATAGCCAGGTTTGATCCCTGGGTCAAGAAGAAACCATGAGGAAGAGAATGGCCACCCACTGTAGTAGTCTTGCCTGGAAAATTTAATAAACAGAAGACCTTGGCAGATTACAGTCCATGGGGATGCAAAGAGTAAGACATGACTGAGTGAGTAACTTTACAAGTCTAGCAGGAGATAGTCTCTTTCTTAGATTTTTCATAGCTTCAAACTCCCTTAGCCTTCAGTTTATAATATTTCTGCTCTTGTAACCTCCTCAGGTCGTTCTCTTTAGAATATAAAGTTTAGATAATCCTTAGGGCAGTTTCCCAACTGGTATAAATAATGGGGTGTTGAGTAACTGACTCCCTACCCCTCACATATGACTTTCAAATGTTCATGTAGGGCCTGGGGGAACTAGAGTCCCTGGCCTAGTTGCCTCTATGGGAAACAGCCTTTCTATTCACCTAAGTGTTCCTTGAACAGCAAGGAGACCATACTGTTGCAGGAAGGGGGATCTCTTCCAGGGCCCAAAACTGGGCTCTTGTCTAACACTTGGAAATGAATTGTCTGAGGAGACACATGTGCTAACAAAGCAAGAGATTTTATTGGGAAAGGGCGCCCAGGTGGAGAGCAGTAGGGGAAGGGACCCCAGGAGAACAGCTCTGTCACATGGCTCACAGTCTTGGGTTTTATGGTGATGGGATTAGTTTCCTGGTTGTCCTTAGCCAAATCATTCTGACTCAGAGTCCTTCCTGGTGGTACACACCTTGTTCAGCCAAGATGGATGTGGGACAGAAGGATTCTGGGAGGTGGTCGGATATGTGGTGTCTCCTTTTGACCTGCCCTGAACTCTTTTGGTTGGTGGTGGCTTATTAGTTCTTTGTTCCTTACCAGAACTTCCTGTCATAAAACAATTCATGCAAATAGTTACTATGGTGCCTGGCCAGGGTGGGCGGTTTCAGTCAGTGTGCTTCCCCTAACAAAACCAGTTGATCCTAAAGGAGATTAACCCTAAATATTCATTGGAAGGACTGATGCTGAAGCTGAAGTTCCAATATTTTGGTTATCTGATGGGAAGAGTTGACTCATTGGAAAAGACCCTGATGCTGGGAAAGATTGAGGGCAAAAAGAGAAGGGGATGACAGAGGATGAGATGGTTGGGTGGTATGACTGACTCAATGCATATGAGTTTGACTAAACTCAGGGAAATAGTGAAGGACAGAGAAGCCTGGTGTGCTGCTGATCATGGAGTTGCAAAGAGCTGGACACAACTGAGGGACTGAGCAACAACAACAAAATGTTCTCTGCAAGTGTTATCGCTTTTTATATATGCTAAGATCCAAAAAAGATGCCCTTCTCATTATAGGGGACTGACTGGAATGCAAAAGTAGGAAGTCAAGAAACACCTGGAGTAACAGGTAAATTTGGCCTTGGACTACAGAATGACTTAGGGAAAAGGCTAACAGAGTTTTGCCAAGAGAACACACTGGTCATAGCAAACACCCTCGTCCAACAACACAAGAGAAAACTCTACACATGGACATCACCAGATGGTCAAGACCAAAATCAGATTGATTATATTCTTTGCAGCCAAAGATGGAGAAGCTCTATACAGTCAGCAAAAACAAGACCAGAATCTGACAGGGGCTCAGATCATGAACCCCTTATTGCCAAATTCAGGCTTAAATTGAAGAAAGTGGAGGAAAACCACTAGACCATTCAGGAATGACCTAAATCAAATCCCTTATGATTATACAGTGGAAGTGAGAAATAGATTTAAGGGCCTAGATCTGATAGATACAGTGCCTGTTGAACTAGGGATGGAGGTTCATGAAACTGTACAGGAGACAGGGATCAAGACCATCCTAAGAAAAAGAAATGTAAAAAAGCAAAATGGCTGTCTCAGGAGGTCTTACAAATAGCTATGAAAAGAAAAGTGAAAAGCAAAGGAGAAAAGGAAAGATATACCCATTTGAATGTAGAGTTCCAAAGAATAGCAAGGAGAGATAAGAAAGCTTTCCTCAGCAATCAATGCAAAGAAATAGAGAAAACAATAGAATGGGAAAGATCGGAGATCTCTTCAAGAAAACTAGATACCAAGGGAACATTTCATGCAAAGATGGGCTCAATAAAGGACAGAAATGGTATGGACCTAACAGAAGCAGAAGATATTAAGAACAGGTGGCAAGGTTCTTTGTATACACAGAAGAACTATACAAAAAAGATCTTCATGACCCAGATAATCATGACAGTGTGATCACTCACACTCACCGAGAGCCAGACATCATGGAATGTTAAGTCAAATGGGCCTTAGGAGGCATTACTATGAACAAAGCTAGTGGAGGTGATGGAATTCCAGTTGAGCCATTTCATATCCTAAAAGATGTTGCTGTGAAAGTGCTGCACTCAATATGTCAGCAAATTTGGAAAACTCAGCAGTGGCTACAGGACTGGAAAAGGTCAGTTTTCATTCCAATCCCCAAAAAAGGCAATGCCCCAAAATGCTCAGACTGCCACATAATTGCACTCATCTCACAAGCTAGTAAAGCAATGGTCAAAATTCTCCAAGCCAGGCTTCAGCAATACATGAACTGTGAACTTTCAGATGTTCAAGCTGGTTTTAGAAAAGGCAGAGAAACCAGAGATCAAATTGCCAATATCCGTTGGATCATGGAAAAAGCAAGAGAGTTCCAGAAAAATATCTATTTCTGCTTTATTGACTATGCCAAAGCCTTTGACTGTGTGGATCACACTAAACTGTGGGACATTCTGAAAGAGATGAGAATACCAGACCACCTGACTTGCTTCTTGAGAAACCTATATGCAGGTCAGGAAGCAACAGTTAGAACTGGACAAGGAACAACAGACTGGTTTCAAATAGGAAAAGGAGTACGTCAAGGTTTTATATTGTCACCCTGTTTATTTAACTTCTATGCAGAGTACATCATGAGAATTGCTGGGCTGGAGGAAGCATAAGCTGGAATCAAGATTGCTGGGAGAAATATCAATAGCCTCATATGCAGATGACACCACCCTTATGGCAGAAAGTGAAGAACTAAAGAGCTTCTTGATGAAAGTGAACGAGGAGAGTGAAAAAGTTGGCTTAAAGCTCAACATGGACGGAGGAGCTACGGGTCACAAAGAGTCGGACACGACTGAGCGACTTCACTTTCACTTTCACTTTTTCCATCGTCTTATAAAAAGTGCTTAAAAAAAAAAAAGTTCCATAGTATTCCATTGTGATTTTAACTTGACTAATCCTGTATTGAAGGACTCTTGGGTTGCTCCAGTCTTTGGCTATTAAATACACAACTGGAATGAATAACCTTGCATATGAATTATTTCGTATATGGGCATACAAATTCCTAGGAATGGGATTCTTGGGTCATAGTGCAGATGCACATATTATTTGAGTAAATATTCTTAAATTTTGCTCTAAAGGGATTATGCCATTATTTTTCCCAGTCAGCAGTGGATGAAAGCATGTTTTCACATAGCACCTTTTATAAAGTACATATTCAAACTTTTGAAAATTTGTAATATAATATTTGAGAAACAGTATTTTTTCTTTTAGTTTTATGTTTCAAATTTATCTCATTGTGTATGAGGTTGAATTTTTTTCTTGTATTTGAAAACCTGTTTTTTTGTATATTAGTAAGTGACCAATTTGAGGGTCTGTCTCTGATGGCGCTTGTGGTGAAGAACTAGCCTGAAATTGCAGGAGACTTAAGAGATGTGGGTTAAATTGTTGGGTCAGGAAGATCCCCTGGAGGAGGGCATGACAACCCACTTCAGTATTCCTGCTTGGAGAATCCCATGGACACAGGAGCCTGGTGGACTATGGTCCATAGGATCACAAAGAGTCGGACACAACTGAAGTGACTCATGCACTCCCAAGTGAAAAGAAAAAGTGAAAGTGTTAGTTGCTCAGTTGTGTCTGACTTTTTGCAATCCCATGAAATGTAGCCAGCCAGGCTCCTTTGTCCATGAGATTCTCCATTTCCTTCTCCAGGATATCTTCCCAACTCAGGGCTTGATCATGGGTGTCTTGCATTGCAGGTGGTTTCTCTATCATCTGAGCCACCAGGAAAACTCTGCAGTAAGCGCTTTAAGGGAAAGGACTGTGTTTTGCACATCTCATTTTCCGAGTTCCTAGCATAAGGCCAGCTCATAAAAAGCATTTGAAAGGTGTATTAAATAAATAAACAAATGAGTGACTGTGATTTCCCATATTTCTCCCATTATTTTAGCTATACTTGATATGTTTCTAACCTCTAAATCATGCTTTTTAAAATGTGTTACATAGAAATATAGCATATAAAATGTTTAGATGAATTTTAAAATCACTTATAATAACATTGCTTTAAAAATTATCTATTCATTTTAACTTCTAATAATTATATATTTTTTCAAATATTATCAATGATACTGTGAGTTTTCTAACACACTAAAGCTTGCTTTTTTCAATTTTTTTACTTAAATCTTGTTTATATAATTTTAAATGTCATCTCCCCCCCCCCCCCCGCAATTATGAATTAGCTGGTGGAGGTGTGAGGTATCATTTCTTCTCTTGTTTCACTTCTTATTTTATTTATTTATTTATTCTGTCCACACAGCATGTGTGGATTTTAGTTTTCTGACCAGGGATGAAACCCACACCCTCTGCATTGGAAGTGCAGAGTCTTAACTACTGGACCACCAGGAAAGTCCCTCTTGTTCCATTTCTGATACAGAATAATTGTTAGGTGTGTGCATGCATGTTGTGTCCAACTCTTTGCAACCCTATGGACCATAGGCCACCAGGCTCCTCTGTCCATGGGATTCTTCAGGCATGAAGAAAACTAGGGTGGGTTGCCATGCCCTCCTCCAGGGGATCTTTCTGATTCAGGGATCAAACCCATATCTCTCCTGCAATGGCTGGTAGGGTTCTTTACCACTAGTGCCACCTGGGATCCCAATTGTTAGGTAAGCACTCTCTACTGAGAAGTGATGATGCAAAAGAAGAAACAACTTTCTTGGTTAGGAAAGGCTAATATTTGAAAACTTCTAATTCTTTAGCATATATCTCTCATTTCTGTACTACTGACCATAGATAGTCTCTATGATTCCTATGCTCCAATATTTATATCACATTCAGTGCAGTTCAGGCATTCAGTCATGTCTGACTCATTGCAACCCCATGAACCACAGCACACCAGGCCTCCCTGTCCATCACCAACTCCCAGAGTTTACCCAAACTCATATCCATCAAGTTGGTAATGCCATCCAACCATCTCATCCTCTGTCATCCCCTTCTCCTTCTGACCTCAATCTTTCCCAGCATCAGGGTCTTTTCAAATGAGTCAGCTCTTTGCATCAGGTGGCCAAACTACTGGAGCTTCAGCTTCAACATCAGTCCTTCCAATGAACATCCAGGAATGATCTCCTTTAGGATGGACTGGTTGGATCTCCTTGCAGTCCAAGGGACTCTCAAGAGTCTTCTCCAACACCGCAGTTCAAAACCATCAATTCTTCCGTGCTCAGGTTTCTTTATAGTCCAACTCTCACATCCATACATGACCACTGGAAAAACCATAGCCTTGACTAGATGGACCCTTATTGACAAAACAATGTCTCTGCTTTTTAATATGCTGTCTATGTTGGTCATAACGTTTCTTCCAAGGAGTAAGCGTCTTTTAATTTCATGGCTGCAATCACCATCTGCAGTGATTTTGGAGCCCCCCAAAATAAAGTCAGCCACTGTTTCCACTGTTTCCCGATCTATTTTCCATGAAGTGATGGGACTGGATGCCATGATCTTAGTTTTCTGAATGTTGAGCTTTAAGCCAACTTTTTCACTCTCCTCTTTCACTTTGATAGCCTTCTAATATAGTCAGTCAATGCCAAGGCATTTAGATATGCATCTGGACACTACAAATGAATAAGGAAGTCTGTTTGAGGACCTTATAAAGGCCTTATAAAGAGAGAATACAGGAATATCATTGTGATCTGAATATATAGGGAACTAAAAATAAGTAATATAGTGGCTACTCTAAGTATAGCATAATCATATGTTTGAGGATTCTAGATAAATGGCTAATTTCTACAGCTCAATAAAATAAGAATGGAAACAAAGAGCCTTTGGTGTTTAGGACTGGGGAGGTTGCAGTAATTTGGTGAAAGGGCAGTGGCAACTATCCATCCTGGAGAAAGGTCAGGTATTTCAGGTGAAGTGGGATGTAGACTCAGTGCTGGTTAAGATTGAAGAAAGCCCTCTGATTTCCAAATACTTGAGGGTTTTTTTTTTTTTTTTTCCCCTCAAAGAGACTCTGTGACTCCTGCAGGTACATTAGTAATCTTAGAAACAAATATTTTCTTTTTCTTTGTCTCAAAAATCTCCAGCTCCCACAGAAGTTTCTGGATCTCAGAAAATTCAGTGTTTGCCTTCATTTTAGTGTTGATGTACTAGTTCATCTTTTATGGTTACCTCTCTATCTTAAATTAGGAAGTGAATTGTCCTTAAATTTGATTCTGAAAAAAAGGTAAATTTGAATGTATGAATGATTCAAATGCATTACTTTCAGTAGTGTTTTTATTTTATTATTTTTTTGGATTCCACATCCACCCAAGTACATGCACCACAGGTAGTGCTCACCTGAGGTTATATCTCCAATGTTAACGATGTGGCTATAGGTAAAATGGATCATAGCAAAATGAATAACCATCAAGAGGATAATGGTGGTAATAAAAGTAATAGTAAGAATACCAGTAAAGGAAACTTTGAACAGTGCAGTTAGAATAGAATTTTAGATACTTAATAAACAATGGTTGAATCAATGTATAAACAGTAGAGGACTTGATGAAGTAGAGATAGTGGTGGGTTCAATGGAAGTGGAGATTTTCAGCATAGAAGTAGTGGTGGTGCCCACGCTGACTGTGTTATACGGTGATGAAGGTAGTGGTAATCAGAAAAAGAGCTGGATGAGAAATCTTGCAAGAAATTAAAAAAAAAAAAAAAAAAAAAACCTCACTTCTTTTAAGATGCTCAAAGTGTGACTCTTAACATGTGCCCATGTTTATACAAGATGAATTGTTTCTTCTTAGAGAAAGCTATATGGAAGTTACAGAAAGTTCTAGTGGTCCAGAGGACACAAGGTCTTTGAGACTGGATTCCAGAGCCCTATGGTCAGGGCTGTAAAGTTGGAAAAAGCCACTTGAGAAATAAACCTACTCTGCATTGCTTTCCTGCACCCAACATTCTGCCCCAGGGGGACCCCTACTAAGAGCTAGTCAAACCCAGCAACCCCAGGGAGCACAGCAAGGAGCCCCTGGGAAGCCAGCATTTCCAGGAAAACAAGACATAAATCAGGAAGTGTTTGGAGGTAAAAAGGGCACTGAAAAAGAAGGTATACGACTTAATGCCACCCAAGTAGCCAGGTAATGGTCAGGAACAGTGTAGCAGAGATGAGAGGTACCCAAGAAGAGGACTGAGAGAGGGCTTTGACCTTTCCTAGCTGAAGCTTGTTTTATGTGTGGGAAAAAAACTCTTGGGATCTTAGTGTAGAGCTCCTGTCTCCACCCTCATCCCCAAAACATTTTTCAGTAGCTTTAGAGAACCATAAACAGCCATGGATGTAAGGGATGTCCAGGCACCTATTTAAACTTCTTCATTCTAGACAAGAGCAAGTTGAGGTAAAGAGAGGAGAAATGTATGATACAGCAATTGTCCTCCAATAATTGTATTTTGTTCTGTACTTCTCAAAATTGTACAATTATAATCTTTGATAATTTAAAAAAGAAAAAAAATAGGAGAAATGGCCAGGCTCAATATCCATTTAGTGGCCAAGCACATTTAGAAGGCCGATTCCAAGAGAATGTGTTTTATCTTATACTACAGCCCCTCTACACCAACATCATAGGGTCTGGACTTTATCAATTTATCAGATTTAGAGACTTCCCAGTACATTAATTCTATTTGAGAATCCTTCCTGAAAATGCACTGTGTTTACTCATTGTTTCCTTATCTGGCCTGATAGCTCTTATAGTTGAGGAATTCTCCAGAGTATTCACATTTCTTTCTTCTTCCTCTTCTTCCTCATTTGGTCCACATTGAGAACATTTCTGAATTCCAGAAAGGCTCCCTGAAGGAAGCTAGTGGTCACATTTAGATAGCATTTGTCACCTTTTCACACAGTTAAGAACAACTGAGTTTGGATACAGAGGAAACGGTACAGGTGGATGTCTTAAAGAATCGTGAGACCTTTCATTTTGACTAAAAGCAGACGATCATAAAAATTTCTCATCTCTTCTATTTCCTGAACAGATATGCAGGAGAATATCCTGGGCCCCCTGACTCTGGTATCACAGTCTATACAAAGAAGTCCTGATCTGAGATTCAGGAATCCTGGACTCCACTCCAGTTCTGTCAACAACAGACTGAGATATTGCGCAAATCACTTCTGCCTTCTGGGCTTCAGGTATCTTTTAAAAAGTAAGGTTTGATAACGTGTAAGTTATTTTCAGGGTTATATGTGCAAAATTTTTGGTTCTGGAAAGATTTCTCAAGAAGACTCCTGAAGTAGTTAATCTTCTCCCTTTACTTCTTGCTCTTAAGAACCATGGACCTTGTCAATCACACATGGACCCAGAGTTTCCTCCTTGCAGGTTTCACTACCACTGGAGCCCTGCGACCTCTTGCTTTCCTGGGGACACTGTGCATCTATATCCTCACCTTGGCAGGGAACTTGTTCATCATTGTGCTGGTTCAGGCAGATTCTAGACTGTCCACACCCATGTACTTCTTCATCAGTGTCCTCTCCTTCTTGGAACTCTGGTATGTCAGCACCACAGTGCCCACGCTGCTGCACACCTTGCTCCATGGGTGTTCACCCATCTCACCAACCTTGTGCTTTCTCCAGCTCTATGTCTTCCATTCACTGGGCATGACTGAGTGCTACCTGTTGGGTGTCATGGCACTGGACCGCTACCTTGCCATCTGTCACCCACTCCACTACAATGCTCTTATGAGCAGACAGGTACAGTTATGGCTAGCAGGGGCCACTTGGGTGGCTGGCTTCTCAGCTGCACTTGTGCCAGCAAGCCTCACAGCCACTCTGCCCTTCTGCTTAAAAGAGGTGGCTCATTACTTCTGTGACCTGGCACCATTAATGAGGTTGGTGTGTGTGGACACAGGTTGGCACGCTCAAGTCCACATTGCAGTGATAGGCATTATCAATGCTTGCAATCTTGTGCTCATTTTAGGACTGTACGGGGGTATCCTGAGAGCTGTGCTGAAGCTGCCCTCAGCTGCAAGCCGTGCCAAGGCCTTTTCCACCTGTGCCTCCCATATAACTGTAGTGGTGCTATTCTTTGCCTCTGCTTTCATTGTCTATGTGGGGCCACCTGAGAGTCGCCCTGAAGGCACTGACAAACTTATTGCCTTGGTGTATACTTTTCTGACCCCTTTTCTCAACCCCGTTATTTACACTTTTCGTAACAAAGAAGTGAGAGAGGCTGTCAGGAGAGTCACCCAAAGCATTAGGGCTATGATGAAGAGACCCTGAGGATCAAGCCATAGGCCCTTCATTTAGTAAGGGTAGGCTTTAGCTGGTTAGTCAATCAACTAATTAATTTGTCAAATATACTGCATATATCAATTTACATGTATTGAGTATTATATCAGGGCAAATTGCAAAATTTGTAAAGGTGGTGAAATATGGGGCTGAACCCATACCTATATAATGTGGGTGAAAGATCACATAAATTAAAAATAATCAAATAATAACGATGCAAATTACAGGGTAGATTTAAAACTAAGAGAGATGAATGTGTTTTTAAGAATTTAGAAAACAAACTAACTGTGAGACTTTTCTCAAGATGAAATTTTTGGAGAGCCATTGAGAAAGTAGTAAGGGAGGTTGTCAAGTTTATTTTGAGATTTTCCTCAAGTCTCAGATTTTGGGATCCTAATCCCTGGGCACTGATTTGGTAGTTTTCTGAAAGTTCTCTCCAAATCAAACATGAAATTGTAGCATCCTGCTTGGAGATTCCTTGTATCTGGATAACATGGTCATAAATATACTGAAAGTACAAAAAGAAAATTCATTTAAGAAATAATTCTTCTGGGCAGCATTTTTTGAAATGACTGAGTATATAATTTAAGAGCTTCCTGTATTTGCCTAATGATGTTGAAATACTTTGGTATTTATTTTAACTTATTTTACTGGGAGAAGATGTGTGTAGAGTGACATGCGGATTATTTTTTCCCATAGAATAATTCTCCTGTATCTATAGAACATGATTGGCATGGGATTTAACAAAGATTTCTCTGGCCAGCCTTTCTGCTAGAGGCTTCTTGCTATCTCTTCTCTCTTTTTTCCAGAAGTAGGAGTGGGCTCCCAGCTTCCCAGAACCATTCCATGCTCTCACCCAGTTTCAGAACCTCTTCCACAAATATACCATTTATACTTGAATATTCTCATTCAAGTGTGTTCATTTTCTCATCAAATCTCTCATAGAGGCAAAATGGATGAATGTCCTCCCAAAGTCATTTAGTAAGTCAGTTTTTAAAAAAAAGTTAACTTTACTGAGTGAGAAGAATAAATAGCATCTTTTAAAAGAGAGGGTCTGAGTCTTCACCTTCCCTATCATTCCTTTCAGCTATGGATTTTTCATATTCTGTATGAAACTGGGAATCAGATTGTGTATGACTTATCACTTAAATGTAGGGTAACTAGAGAAAATCTTTTCACACATGATTTATATGAGCTAGCAGAGTCAGTTTTGGTAAGGTATTTTTTTTCCCCTACAGTCATAAAGTTCTAAAAATAAGAAATTATAGGTAATTCCTTTAGTTCTTTGATTCAGTGAACAGGCAGTAAAGTTTTTTAAGCTTCCCCAAACACAGGATTATTGATTAATTGTGAGAGAAATGAAGCTCGACGCATCACCTGGAATCTTCTCAGGTAAAACCTTAACCATAGATTTGGAGTTTTTATTTTGATGAGATTGTTTATCAGATAACTTTTAGAAACTTTGAGTCTTGGATGTAACTATTTGCAAGACTCAGCGCAATGTGAAGCAAATTCAAGTCTGAGAGCCATTTATCTAATCTGATTGGTGAGACTGATGGAGGAGTTAGGCGTGTGTAGCTCAGCCATCTGCTCCTCTTCTTGGGAACCAACCTGCCCACTTTGTCTGCTCTGCTCTCGGCCATGGAGGAGGGCTGTGGCTTTCAGCGTTTGTGGTAATCAGGAGGGGAAACTGTCAGGAACGCTAACACACCCACTATCATAGTAAAATGTTTGAAATTGAGTAAATATTTACCAGGCAGATACGGTGAAGGAACATAGAATACAGATGGACTTTAAGTGCAAGTCAAATTAAACAAATGCTAAGCAATAATATAAGGCCCACTGAAAATGTGTATTTTTTGTTCTGGAGATTGAATGTACAGCATGGTGACCATCAATGATACTGTAGTGTATGCTTGAAATTTGCTAAGAGGACAGGGTAGTTCTTAAGAGTTCTATTTAAAAAAGAGAAAGGAAGGGAGGAAAGGAGGGAAGGAGGAAAGAAAAATCATTAGTGTGTGAAGTAATGGATATTTTAATTAGTTTGATTATGGTGATCATTTCACAATGGATACCTATAGCAAAACATCAAGCTGTATACCTTAAAATATACAGTTTCTACTTGTCAGTTGTATGTCAATAAAACTAAAAAAATAAGTGAAAATAAGCCTCGGCACAATTAAGAGAAATAATATTATATTGATTAGTTTCTAAATCATGATGTAATCAAATTAGTAATAAATAAATGACAAATTTAAAATATCCTTATGCTTGATATTAAAAAACACTTCTAAACAGTTTATAAATCTAAGAGTATACCATAAGGGAAAGTAGAAAACATTTAGCCTTGAACAATAATAACAATTATAATTTTGAAACTAATGGGATAAAGCTAAATTATTTCTTAGAGAGAAATTCATAGCTTTAAATGTTTACATTATTAAAAAAAGTGTGCAAAATTGATTAGTAAAGTAAGCATCCAAATTTTAGGCACTTGGAGAAATAATATTAGGAAGAGAAAACAAAGAAAGTAGAAGGGAGGAAAATATAAATATGGAACAGAAATTAACAATAAAAATTAGTATATAGCAAAGGAGATATATAAAGCAAAGAGTTGGTTCTAAAACAAAAGTAAGCCCTTGACAAGACTAATAAAGAATAAAAGTGGAAAGGAGTAAAAATAAGAAATATTAAAAATAAAAATTTGATACAAATACAGGTTTAAACTACGAAATTTAACGTGGTAATAAGATGATGGTGTTAGTGGTAAAGAAGCCACCTGCCAATGCAGAAGATGTAAGAGATGTAGGTTCTATCCCTGGGTTGGGACGTTCCACTGAAAGAGTGCGCGGCAACCCACTTCAGTATTCTTGCTTAGAGAATCCCATGTACAGAGGATCCTGGCAGGCTACAGTCCATGGAGCTCACAGAGTCAGACACAGCTGAAGCAACTGAGCACAGCATAGCACATTAACAACTTGCAGTAAACAATTAAAGTTTTAATTAGCTAGATTCATTTTCAAAAAATTGAAATTATTAGTATCAACTTCAAAAGGGCTTCCTTGGGCTCAGTGGTAAAGAATCTGCCCACAATGCAGGAGACGCAGGAGACACAGTAGATGTGGGTAGTCCCTGGGTCTGGAAGATTCCCTGGAGAAGGGCATGTCAACCCACTCCAGTATTCTAGCCTGGGAGAATTCCATGGACAGAGAAGCCTGACCGGCTACAATCCATAGGGTCGCAGAGAGTCAGACATGACGAAAGTGACTGAGCACACAGAACTTCAGAAGCAGTAGAAAATCTTAGTAATATTGAATTAAAAGTTAAACTATTACCAGAAAGAAAACATTGGGCCAAGATGGCTTAATAGGTAAGTTCCACCAAATATTTAAGAGAAAGGTAATTTCTTTTTTTTTTTATAGAACTTATTCAGAAAGCAAATACACTGGAAGTACAACTTAACACATTTTAGAAATCTTGGAGGATACTAATACTGAAATAAATAAAACCACTATATGAAGAAATGAATCAGAGGTCAGTCTCACTCATTAACATCAATGCAAAATTCACCATTTAAAAAGTCTTAAGGCACATTTCAATAATAATAAAGTAATGATGACTGAATTTGGTTTAATCTTAGAAATGAAAGATTAATCTAACATTTGAAAAGTGCATAATATAATTGATAATATTAACTGTTTAAAAAAGAAAACCCATGATAATTTTCTCTTGATCAAGAATAAAAATGATTCAGTTCAGTTCAGTTCAGTCCCTCAGTTGTGTCCAGCTTTTTGCAACCCCATGAATTGCAGCACGCCAGGCCTCCCTGTCCATCACCAACTCCCGGAGTTCACTCAGACTCACGTCCATTGAGTCAGTGATGCCATCCACCATCTCATCCTCTGTTGTCTCCTTCTCCTCCTGCCCCCAATCCCTTCCAGCATCAGAGTCTTTTCCAAGGAGTCAACCTTTCGCATGAGGTGGCCAAAGTACTGGAGTTTCAGCTTTAGCATCATTCCTTCCAAAGAAATCCCAGGGCTGATCTCCTTCAGAAAGGACTGGTTGGATCTCCTTGCAGTCCAAGGGACTCTCAAGAGTCTTCTCCAACACCATAGTTCAAAGCATCAATTCTTTGGCACTCAGCTTTCTTCAAAGCCCAACTCTCACATCCATTCATGACCACTGGAAAAACCGTAGCCTTGACTAGGTGGACCTTTGTTGGCAAAGTAATGTCTCTGCTTTTCAATATGCTATCTAGGTTGATCATAACTTTTCTTCCAAGGAGTAAGCGCCTTTTAATTTCATGGCTGCAGTCACCATTTGCAGTGATTTTGGAGCCCCCAAAATAAAGTCTGACACTGTTTCCACTGTTCCCTCATCTATTTTCCATGAAGTAATGGGACTAGATGCCATGATCTTCATTTTCTGAATGTTCAGCTTTAAGCCAACTTTTTCACTTTCCATTTTCACTTTCATCAAGAGGCTTTTTAGTTCCTCTTTATTTTCTGCCATAAGGGTGGCATCATCTGCATATCTGAGGTTATGGATATTTTTCCTGGCAATCTTGATTCCAGCTTGAGTTTCTTCCAGTCCAGCGTTTCTCATGATGTACTCTGCATATAAATTAAATAAACAGGGTGACAATATACAGCCTTGAAGTACTCCTTTTCCTATTTGGAACCAGTCTGTTGTTCCATGTCCAATTCTAACTGTTGTTTCCTGACCTACTTATAGGTTTCTCAGGAGGCAGGTCAGGTGGTCTGGTATTACCATCTCTCTCAGAATTTTCCACAGTTTATTATGATCCACACATTCAAAGGCTTTGGCATAGTCAATAAAGCAGAAATAGATATTTTTCTGGAACTCTCTTGCTTTTTCCATGATCCAGTGGATGTTGGTAATTTGATCTCTGGTTCCTCTGCCTTTTCTAAAACCAGCTTGAACATCTGGAAGCTCACGGTTCATGTATTGCTGAAGCCTGGCTTGGAGAATTTTGAGCATTACTTTACTAGCATGTGAGATGAGTGCAATTATGTGGTAGTTTGAGCATTCTTTGGCATTGCCTTTCTTTGGGATTGGAATGAAAATTGACCTTTTCCAGTCCTGTGGCCACTGCGGAGTTTTCCAAATTTGCTGGCATATTGAGTGCAGCACTTTCACAGCATCATCTTTCAGAATTTGAAATAGCTCAACTGGAATTCTGTTGCCTCCACTAGCTTTGTTCGTAGTGATGCTTTCTAAGGCCCACTTGACTTCACATTCCAGGATGTCTGGCTCTAGGTGAGTGATCACACCATCATGATTATCCGGGTAGTGAAGATCTTTTTTGTGCAGTTCTTCCGTGTATTCTTCCCACCTGTTCTTAATATCTTCTGCTTCTCTTAGGTCCATACCATTTCTGTCCTTTATCGAGCCCGTTTTTTCATGAAATGTTCCCTTGGTATCTCTAATTTTCTTGAAGAGATCTCTAGTCTTTCCCATTCTGTTGTTTTCCTCTATTTCTTTGCATTGATTGCTAAGGAAGGTTTTCTTATCTCTTCTTGCTATTCTTTGGAACTCTGCATTCAGATGCTTATATCTTGCCTTTTCTCCTTGGCTTTTTACTTCTCTTCTTTTCACAGCTATTTGAAAGGCCTCCCCAGACAGCCATTTTGCTTTTTTTGCATTTCTTTTCCATGGGGGTGATCTTGACCCCTGTCTCTTGTACAATGTTACGAACCTCCGTCCATAGTTCATCAGGCACTCTATCTATCAGATCTAGACCCTTCAATTTATTTCTCACTTCCACTGTATAATCATAAGGGATTTGATTTAGGTCATACCTGAATGATCTAGTGGTTTCAGAAACAATAATAAAATTACAAATGAAAATAGCTTCCTTATTATTATAAAGGGCACTTTTAAAAACCATACAGCAGAACTAATAGTGATGTATGAAAACATTTCTTTTAAGATCAAGGACAAAACAAAATTAATGAGTAATACAACTTCTCCGTTCAGTTCAGTTCAGTTCAGTTGCTCAGTTGCGTCTGACTCTTTGTGACCCCATGAACCGCAGCACGTCAGGCCTCCCTCTCCATCAAACCCATGTCCATTGAGTCGGTGATGCCATCCAACCATTTCATCCTCTGTCATCCCCTTCTCCTGCCATCAATCTTTCCCAGCATCAGGGTCTTTTCAAATGAGTCAGCTCTTTGCCAAAGAGGTGGCCAAAGTATTGGAGTTTCAACTTCAATATCAGTCTTACCAATGAACACCCAGGACTGATCTCCTTTAGGATGGACTTCTTGGATCTCCTGGCAGTCCAAGGGACTCTCAAGAATCTTCTCCAACACCATACATAGTTCAAAAGCATCGATTCTTCAGCGCTCAGCTTCCTTTATAGTCCAACTCACATATCCATACATGACTACTGGAAAAATCATAGCCTTGACTAGACAGACCTTTGTTGACAAAGTAACCTCTCTGCTTTTTAATATACTGTCTAGGTTGGTCATAACTTTCCTTACAAGGAGTAAGCGTCTTTTAATTTCATGACTGCAATCACCATCTGCAGTGATTTTGGAGCCCCCCAAAATAAAGTCAGCCACTGTTTCCCCATCTATTTGCCATGAAGTGATGGGACCGGATGCCATGATCTTAGTTTTCTGAATGTTGAGCTTTAAGCCAACTTTTTCACTCTCCTCTTTCCCGTTCATCAAGAGGCTTTTTAGTTCCTCTTTGCTCTCTGCCATAAGGGTGGTGTCATCTGCATATCTGAGGTTATTGATATTTCTCCTGGCAATCTTGATTCCAGCTTGTGCTTCCTCCAGCCCAGCATTTCTCATGATGTGCTCTGCATGTAACTTCTAATCTACCTTTTATAGGTAGTCCTGGCTACTATAGCAAATAAGCAAAAAGAAAAAGAAATTAAAAGTACAAGCACTGGATAAAACTTGGATTATTTTTAGATGATATTTACACTGAAGCATAGGCAACCATGGGCTTCCCTGGTAGCTCAGCTAGTAAAGAATCCTCCTGCAATATGTGCAACCTGGATTTGATACCTGGTTTTGGAAGATCCCCTGAAGGAGGGCATGGCAACCCCGTCCAGTATTCTTGCCTGGAGAATCCCCATGGACAGAGGAGTCTGGCTACAGTCCATGGGATTACAAAGAGTAGGACACCAATTGAGCACTTACACATTTATAGATATAGGTACCATCTCAGCACATACTTAATCATCAGGCTTCCCTGGTGGTACTAGTGATAAAGAAGTGTGCCGGCTGTGATGGACTGCACAGAAGCATGGCACAGAGGAGCTACCCTCACCCAAGGTCAGGGGTGGCAGCCAAGAGTAGCTACCCGACGTCCGAGGTCAGGGGTGGCCGCCAAGAGGAGCAACCCCACGTTCAAGGAGTGGTGGCTGCATGGGCACAGGAGGGCCCGAGAGGAGCTACTCCACGTTCAAGGTCAGGAGAGGTGGTCATTAGGAGATACCCCTCTTCCAAGGTAAGAAGCAGTGGCTGCACTTTGCTGGAGCAGCCATGAAGGGATACCCCATGTCCAAGGTGAGAGAAACCCAAGTAAGACGGTAGGTGTTGTGAGAGGGCATCAGAGGGCAGACACACTGAAACCATAATCACATAAAACTAGCAAATCTGATCACACAGACCACAGCCTTGTCTAACTCAATGAAACTAAGCCATGCCGTGTGGGGCCACCCAAGACTGGCGGGTCATGGTGGAGAGGTCTGACAGAATGTGGTCCACTGGAGAAGGGAATGGCAAACCACTTCAGTATTCTTGCCTTGCGAAACCCATGAACAGTATGAAAAGGCATTTATGGATAACCATGGATAAATTGTTAGCATTAATATGTTTGGCGAACTTGCTAGATACCTCTCAATGAAAAAAAAGCAACACTGTATTATTGTATAATATGGACAATCATAAATATAATTAAATAAAAATAAAATACATATAAAATACTTAAGAGATATTCAAGACTTCTTTGAAAATCCCTATAAACTTGCATTTAAACTGATTATATAGAATTTTTATATAAATGATAATATAGAACACATTCATAGATGGGATATCAATATTAGAAAAATATTTCTTGCTCTGAATTGACCTATTAATAAAACAAAATCTCAAACAAAATTCCAAAAGTGGTGTCCATGGAATTTGATAATCTTTCCCAAGGACAACATGATCATGCCATTCAAGAAGAATAAATAGAAGAAGTGGCATATCAGTGTGATGGGGATTTCCACCAGGCATCCAGGGAGTCAGATTTACAAGATAATTTAGTTATACTCAGAGGCCTATGAAGGTGACAATATTAGAAAAAAATATATAATTTAAGTTTTGATTTATATTAAAGAATTCTTTTGAACCTGATGCTTTTATCTAATGGCCTTTTAGAACCAGAACTATAAAGGGCCATGTGGGAATGTATTATCCATATGAGAAGGTGAAAAATATTCAGAGATTGAAACCCAGAACAGGAGGTTATAAGGATACCTGTCAGTTTATAAAATGTTCCACATAATGCTCAGCTTAAAAATTGCCAAAAGCATTAGATGTTTTGGATTCCTACAAGCTGAAACAGAAGTAAGAAAGTTAATGTGATTATTGCTTTAGAAATTGAAAGCTGTTCTGAATTTTTATAATGGTTCCTCTTGAAGAAACAAAAGTTAGACTCATTTTGTGTGGAGGGAATTCAAATGTATCTGAAATGACTAACTACAAAAACAAATTATAACCACTATTAATCTTTCATATTGGACAAGCTTTATGTCATTCTAAAATCTACCAAATACTATTTTATGAAGTGAAAGGCACTTAGTTGTGTCTGACTCTTTGCAACCCCATGGACTACAGTCCATTGAATTCTCTAGGCCAGAATACTGGAGTGGGTAACCTTTTCCTTCTCCAGGGGATCTTACCAACTCAGGGATCAAACTCAGATCTCCCACATTGCAGGCAGATACTTTACCAGCTGAGCCATCATGGCAAAAAAAAAATGAAGGCTTATGTTTTATGCTCATAATGGAAATTAACAGCAATATAGTCTAATTTCTTTTCCCAAATTCATAGAATCAAAACAGATGTGGTTTCTGCCAAGCAGAGTAGACTCCCAAGCAGAGTCAACATCAATCTTATTGAGCAACTTTGCCTCATTTTGATTAATATGCACAATTGTCTAGTTTCTGGGGGAATTATATAACCATATTCTTATGCTTCTCCTATTAACAATAATCAAGATATTTAGAAGTTTCTAAACAAACATTGAAGTCCAAGTGATGATTTTGTAGATTCCTTTCAATTATAGCTTATTTCCTTCTTTATAGCTTATTTCCTTCCTTTCCTCCTAATGGTTTATTTCCTTCTGACTCACTTGATGCCTGGTGGAAACCCTCATCACCTTGACATGCCAGTTCTTTCTTCCTCAAAGGGACTTAGATGACATTCCACTGTGATTGCTGCTCCCACCAGGGTTTGCTGGTGTTATCTCTGCCATCAATAAATTATATAAAGGGCACTGCCTTCCAGTTCTGAGGTACAAGGTATGGCTCTCTAAAATTCTACATTTGTCAGTTTCATCTAAGTGTAAGTAAGAAAATATTTGTAGAAGAATATCTATTGGCTCTACATTCACTTC
Organism: Capra hircus; assembly: GCF_001704415.2. NCBI lineage: Eukaryota > Metazoa > Chordata > Mammalia > Artiodactyla > Bovidae > Capra > Capra hircus. The sequence continues at coordinate 108,985,840 of NC_030810.1, read as the reverse complement.
AGACAGTTTTGCTGAATCAATACTTTCTGGGTAAGTTTTTTAGGCATAATGACAGATGAAAATAGACTCAAAACACTAAAGTCAGAGAAAAGTCATTCAAAATAGTGCATATGTTTTTTTTTTTTTTTTTGTGTGTGTGTGTGTGTGTGTGTATTTAAAAAGATTCCTAAGTTATAGCCTTGGATACAACTATGGTCCATGGACCAAATCGGATACATCAACTGTTTTTGAAAACAAACTTTGTGGAACACAGCCGCATCCATTAATTTATATATTGTCAATGGCTGCTTTTGTGCTGCAGCCACAGGGCTGAAGGGTTGTGACAGAGACATAGGATTTGAAAAACATAAAATACTTCCTCTCTGGTTCTAATAAGAAGTTTGCCCATCCATGCCAACAGTCACAAAGAGTCAGACACGACTCTTGTCTGACTTGGGTCTGACTCTTTGTGACCCCATGGACTGTAGTCTGGCAGGTTCCTCTGTCCATGGGATTCTCCTGGCAAGAGTACTGGAGTGGATTGCCATTTCCGTCTGCAAGATATCTTCCCGATCCATGTGTCTTGCGTTTCCTGCATTGGCAGGTGTATTCTTTACCACTAGCACTACCTGGGAAGCTCCAGTATTTATATATTATCTAATAATGTATAGACTGGTAAACATAGAGTTGAGTAAATTATTATCTTAGGGCAAATTATATTCTCAGGACAAATTAATAAGTGGTCACTTACCATTTTCAAGTTGGTTAGACATCTCACTGCTGATTCAGATTCTGTGATACCATTTTTTGAGGTTTTACACAATACTTTCTTTTGGCCCTACTCAGTTACTACCTGGGCTTCTTATCTTCTATTTCTCCCTGCCTGCGTGATTCCAGTCATGTGAATATGGCCTGAATATATCTGGGGAGAAAAGGAAAAATGTGCTTTAGATGAGAGTTTTGTTAGGACAGCTTATGAAGAAGGAATTCATAGGGCCTGCACTCCATCTGAGGCCTGTTCATGCTGATCATGCTTGGCCACCTTTCCAATGGACTCTGAACTCTGTGTTTAGTGCCTATGAAAACAGCAACAGAAGGATAAGACCACCTCCAGACAGGGGAACCTTGAAGATCATATCTAGGTTAGTCATCACCTAAGAGAAAACTTACACTAATCATCCCTTCCTCCAGACAGGGCATAAAATTTTCTGTATCTATTGGAGTGTAACCTCAGGTTTATTGATTATTGGCTAACTGTTTGACTGTTTGAGCACATGAGCACATAGCATGTGAATGATGGGGTTATTGAGATTGTATTTTCCTTGGTTTATGTAGGTCTCAAGGAATTTGGAGTGGTGGGTTCAGTCACGTACACATGGGGTATAAAAGATTTTCACAAACACTGGTCGGGATCCTTGGCTGAGAGGAGACTCTGCTGTGGGCCTGCTGGTGTAATAAACTGCATTACACTATCTGCACTGTCCTTCTGAGTGAGCTTGTTTCCTGGAACACGTGGCTACAACACTTATTGCTGGAAAAATAAACTTTTCCTTGTTGCTGCTGTTGCTCAGTCACTCACTCTTTGTTACCCCATGGGGTGCAGCACACCAGGGTCCCTGTCCTTCAGCATCTCCTGGAGCTTTCTCAAACTCACGTCCACTGAGTCGCTGATGCCATTCAGCCATCTCATCTGTCAGGAAGCATTTAACAGGAGGCTTCCTGTGTGCTGTTTTGGATCTGTCAGGAATCCTCTGTCCCTTATTAATTCCTGAATATTCAGGAATTAAGTGAAGCAACAAGCTACTCCCAGGGGCTGAAGTATGCATGCATTTCCATGCAGTGATAAGCAACTATTTATGACCCTCTTCCTTTGTATGAACCAGATGGTAAAAGTGATTATTTACAACCCTCTCTCTTTCATATGGATGACCTCATGTTTCCTTGATAACTCGTAAGTTTTTATTTTATCTCTGCTGAAAATAGCTGCCTTGTAAGACACATTGTGTTGAATAAAACACCTGTGCTCCATCAGAGCTTTGGTCCCCATGTCTTGCTTTCTCTCTCTCTCTCTCTCTCTCTTTCTTTCAGGCTGATCCCCTGGAGCACAGAGGCCCTCTGGGTTCAATTTCCTGCCCGGGCTTCTAAGACCCTCTCGAGAAGGTGCTCTGAGCCTTCACCCCCTCGAGAGGACACCTGAGGCCTTCATGAACAGAGCAAAGCCCCATGCAGGGGCTTTATTGGCTTTCTGTGTAAACCAAGGAATATCAGCCTCTTTCTCTCTCCTTTTCTTTCTTATCAGTAGACTCTGGAGCACCAGGTTCTGGTCCATTAAGGACCTCAACACATCCTCTGTCATCTCCTTCTCCTCCTGCCTTCAATCTTTCCCAGCATCAGGGTCTTTTCCAGTGAGTCAGTTCTTCTCATCAGGTGGCCAAAGTATTGGAGCTTCAGATTCAGTATCAGCCTTTCCAATGAATATTCAGGGATGATTTCCTTTAGGATTAACTGGTTTGATCTCCTTGCAGTCCAAGGGACTCTCAAGAGTCTTCTCCAATACCACAATTCAAAAGCATTAATTCTTTGGTGCTCAACCTTCTTTATGGTCTAGCTCTCACATCCATGCGTGACTATTGGAAAAACCATAGCTTCGACTAGACAGACCTTTGCTGGCAAAGTAATGTCTTTGCTTTTTAATATGTTGTCTAGGTTTGTCATAACTTTTCTTCCAAGGAGCAAGTGTCTTTTAATTTCATGGCTGCAATCACCATCTGCAGTGATTTTGGAGCACAAGAAAATAAAGTCTGTCACTGTTTAAATTGTTTCCCCATCTATTTGCCATGAAGTGATGGGACAGGATGCCGTGATCTTATTTTTTTGAATTCTGAGTTTCAAGCCAGCTTTTTCACTCTTATCTCTTTCTTCTTTTCCTAAGAAATGTTTATTTCAAAATGACTTTCATAAAAAGGATCTGGGGTCTGTCACAGCAGTCTCTACTCAATCAGCAGTGGCACTCAAAAGTTTCACTAATAACCTGGTGTGCTTAATTGCGTTTGACTTTCTGATCCCATGGACTATAGCCCGCCAGGCTCCTCTGTCCATGAAATTCTCCAGGCAAGAATACTGGAATGGGTTTCCATCTCCTCCTCCAGGTGATCTTTCTGACCAAGGGATCAAACCCATGTCTCCTGTGTCTCCTGCATTGCAGGTAGATTCTTTACCCTCTGAGCCATCAGAGAATCTAAATTATATACTTGTCAGATTTGTGGGTAAAGTTGGGAGGAATACATAAAAGGGCAACTGGCAGAATCAGAATCTAAAAGTATCTGAAAGCTCTTGGAAAATTGATTGAATTTCATAAGATAAACTTTAATGTAGTTAAGAAAGGGCCTTGTGCTTGGTTTTCAAAACAAACAAACAAAAAGTACCATAACCATAATAAAACTTCCCAAACAAATATTGGCAGGAAAATTTTTATATCCCATTTTAAAATTATACTAAATATTTTTTCTAATCCAGACACTATATTAGGCAATAAAAAATATAGCATTGAATGAGAGTTTCCTGGTGACCTAGTGATTAGGATTCCTGGCTTTCACTGCCTGGCCTGCATTCAATCCCTTGTCAGAGAACTGGGATTTCACAAGCTGAATGGCATGGCTCCTCAAAACCCCAAATATAGCATTGAATGGACAAATACAGAGCAAAAAACATCTCTACCTTCATGAATCTTATATTCAATTTGGAAATAGATAATAAATTATTAGAAATGGGAGGAATGTAGAAATTCATAGTTCTCTGCAAGCATCTAATAGGAGAATCTGGCCTATCTTGGTTATAAATATTGTGTATGTTTATGTGTGTGATAGAGGGTATCAGAAAAGCCTTTTCTTATTTATTCATTCAGTATATAGTTCTTGAATATCTACTTTGTGCAAGAAAAAATACTTGGCACTGAATGATGTATTAAGCACAGTTGGCCTTTCTCTTCACCAGCTTTATCATATATTGATAAAGAAATAAACATATAAATAAGTAATTAAAATTTGTTCTGTGAAAGGAATGGCTAGGATGCAATGGACAGAAAAAGCATTGAAAGATAGGGCATATATATAGATAGGGTATTTATACAGTGTGATCAGATCAGACTTCTTTGAGGAAGAGATGTTACTGTAAGAATGAGGTATTACATTGGTGAAAGGGGTCAGGGTAGAGGGATACAGTAACAGAATTCTTTTCTAGGACTGTCCCAAGTAGAGGGAAGTGCGATTAAAAAACATAATAGATTTAGGTGATTTCTATTTTTGCGTGAAATCTTGGTGGCCTTGTTGCTCTTTTCAGGAGGTGAGACTGTTGAGTCACTAGCACTGACTATTGCTTATCAGCTGCAAGTTTAGTTAACCTTCTAATTAAATTTATTAAGACACTCAGTCACAGAATTATCTCCAGTAACTGACAGGATCCAATTCAGATCAATTCCTGCTTCTTTGGACCTTCCCTTGAATCACCTAACATGAAACCATACCACTAAAATAAATTCTTTTCTAACAACCCTTTACTGAAATGCTCCACAGTCCATATGATGTGCACTCTCTCTCATTGCAATAAGTCAAATTTTGTTAAACTCTAAGGTGTGTTCCTATCCACTGTGTGGAAGGCATTGCTGTGTGCTCTAATTCTAAAAGCAACCTAAATATACACACTTTAAAGGTGAAGAATATAGGTTATGAGTGGTTAAGTAATTTAGATGCCTTCACAGTTATTTGGAGGAATTTAATGAAAAAATATCTACTCTACATCTACTAAGTGAAACAGAAATATGTGCGGACACATTTTAGAACCAATATAGTTACTTTTCCTATTAATTTTCACATAACCCTCACAACATAGATTTATACATGAGACAATATAGATTCACAGAGATGAATGACTGCTTCAGGGCACATAGATAATGAGTGGTGGCCAGGTGGCTATGTGCCCTTGGTTATTCCATCAACCACTGAAGGCAGTGAGCTTAGAAGTGATGAGCACAGGTTCTGGGGTCAGAACACTTTGCTTCATAATCCTGACAAGGATTTGTACTAGCTGTGTGATCTTGGATATATTTTTAAACTCTCTGTGCTTCAGAGAGTTTAACATGAGAATAACAGTTGTACCAACCTTATAGCAGAGAAGGCAATGGCACCCCACTCCAGTACTCTTGCCTGGAGAATCCCGTGGATGGAGGAGCCTGGTGGGCTGCAGTCCATGGGGTCGCTAAGAGTCAGACACAACTGAGCGACTTCACTTTCACTTTTCACTTTCATGCATTAGAGAAGGAAATGGCAATCCACTCCAGTGTTCTTGCCTGGAGAATCCCAAGGACAGGGGTGCCTGATGGGCTGCCGTCTATGGGGTTGCACAGAGTTGACACGACTGAAGCGACTTAGCAGCAGCAGCAGCAACCTCATAGAGAAATTGCAACTATCATATCAGTTGATACATACATTCTACTTAGAACAACATACTTAGCAAATGATCATTAAATGGGTATTTTATGAGAGCCAGAATGAAATTTAGGTTTCTGAGGCTCTAAGCTTTTTATTTTATTTTTTTAATTTCCGGAACAACCACTCCTATCAGAAAGTTTTCTCAAAGAATGAACAATGTTAGGCTGGATTGGGAAAATAATTAGGAAAACTCATTATTTGAAAAGATGAGAGGATATACAAAGTCTTTTTGGACTTGTGAGGCAAGACAAGGAAATATGAATGTATGTTTATGGGAAGAATTGTAAGGTTGGGGGTCATTTCTGCAGAGCCAGAGGTCAAGAGTCTGTTGAGAAGTCACTAGCAATGGGGAGAGGAATAGGAGTTGAAGAACTGGTGAAAAGATGACAAGCATTTGGGGAAAGGCTTCTCTGAGTCCACCTGGTAAAAGATAGACGTGGCCTCTATCTAAATGCTTTCCCGGGAACCTCGCCTAAGCCTGATTTTCATCTGCTTCTGAGGCTGAATGTGTCCCCCTTGCCTGTGTCCCTCGTGGCCTGAGAAAGTCAAGGTTAGCTCTGGGGACTCTGCCCCACGGGGATGGAATTTCTTAAAGAGGAGAAAAGGCTTCTAGGTACAGTCTCTATCTCCCGCATATACCTGAGCAAAGCGAGACAAAGGCAGATACCAAATGATGTTCAGTGGCTGGTAGGTGATCTGAGGATCTGAAAGGGGGGACCTCTAATAAAGGATTTGAAAACAATATTTTGAAGTTAGAGAGTTAGGTTGGCAGAAAGATGACTTAAATGGTGGGGACTTGAGATGTCCAATTCTGAGAATCAGAGTTTCTAATTTAGAGGAAACTTTACAGGTTACCTTATCCACTGTCCTCTTTGATACTTAATTTCACTCTACAGCCAAGAGATTGGCTAATGGCTATTTCAAGAGATAAGAAGTTTCCCTGTATACTGCTGTAGACTGGCTACATTCTGGCAAAGATGGCAGAGAGTAGAGGTTTCTGAGAAAATCATTCATGACATAGGAACTGTAACTAAGAAGGTCTAATGAGATATTGTATCATCTCAGGAGCAGCTAGCTGTATTTGAAAACGTTTCATGTGGAGAGGGCTGTACATAGCTCTCTCACTGGGGACGTTAAAGACACTTGATGATGAACCAGTGTTAAGATCTAGAGGTCTTCAGAGTCCTACTGAAATTATTCAATGTTTGTAAGAACTTACTCAACCTACACATACAGTTAGCTTTGTTGAAACAAAGCTAATTTGTAGAAAGATAAAATATCATCAATAACCGTCACTCATCAATACCACCAATAAAGTGCTCACTCAGTCATGTCTGCCACGTAGCAACCCCATAGACTGTCTCAGGCCACGAGGGACACAGGCAAGGGGGATACAGCCCCAGATACAGATGAGAATCAGGCTTAGGCTAGGTTCCTAGGAGGGCACTTGGATAGAAACCACGTCTGTCTTCTAGCAGGTAAAACTCAAACTCCAAGCCCTCCTACAGTTCTTCCCTAGAGAATCCATGGGAGTCTCCAGGTGACTGAATCTGTGTCTCTTGAATCTTCTGCACTGGCAAGCAGGTTCTTTGCCACCTGAGCCACCAGAAAAGCCCCTCAATAATCCTTACCTATACACAAAAAATGATCAAAACATTTCTTGGATTTAATTTTTCTGGGTGAGTCAGGGTAATGGTTTTCGACAGAATTAGGGGAAAGAAGGCAAGACAAAACTTGAGCTGCTAAGTTTAGTAGGGATATTAAACTCAAGACACCAAAAGAATAAGAAGGATGTGTTCAAATGCAATAGAAAAACAAATTTATCTACAAAAAATTCAAGTATGATCAAGAAACAATGAGCTGACAACTTCTCATTGTTCTAGGCACTGGTGGGGGATATACAATAGTTAATAAGGTATCACATTTGCTCTCAAAGATCTTACAATTTATGAGGAATACAGACATTGTAAAGTTAATGTAATATGTTAAGTGGACTCTGCAAACATTATGAGAACTTTGAAGAAGGAATACACATTTTCTGGGGGATTCAGAAAAGGTGTCACTAACGAGTTGACATTTGACCTCATTGTAAAGGATGAGAAGCAAGTTACCAGATGGAAAAAATGGGCTGAGAGGTAAACCAGAAGCAAATGGTGCAGAGGAGCAAAGGTGCCAGGTTGTGATCAAGCAAAGATTTCTGTTTTAGCATGTTTGTCTCTTGCAATTAGAGAGGTTAATATATAATACCTTTAGAATTAGAATAGATTCAAGAGGATGTCTTAAACACTAATTACTTTGAGTCATTTTAGGATTTACAAATATCAAGCCCAGAATTTGATTTCCTCTGCAGGGTATTTTGGGTTCGGGAACAATGTTTAAATTTAAGTATGAGGTATGAGTTGAAGGGAAACTATTGGGAGGGGAATCTACTAATTTTTAAATAATTTCCACATTTATTTGTTTGATTAAGCAATTAGCTTTTACTGAATACCTTTAATAAGTTATGACAAATATTAGGACTACAAAAATAGGAAGAGACTGCAGTTTGTCAGTTTGGGGGCTATAATATGGACTGCTGCTGCTACTGCTAAGCCGTTTCAGTCGTGTCCGACCCTGTGCGACCCCATAGACCGCCTACCAGGCTCCCCTGTTCTTGAGATTCTCCAGGCAAGAACGCTGGAGTGGGTTGCCATTTCCTTCTCCAACGCATGAAAGTGGAAAGTGAAAGTGAAGTTGCTCAGTCCTGTCCGACTCTTAGCAACCTCATGGACTGCAGCCTTCCAGGCTCCTCCATCCATCGGATTTTCTAGGCAAGAGTACTGGAGTGAGGTGCCATTGGACAGCCCTCTGTAAATGTGATGTGACTGATATTGGTTATCATTTTTATGCATTTAAAGTCACATTACTTGTGGGGTTTTTTGTTTGTTTGTTTGTTTTTAGTTATGATGGTTTCTTTTCTTTTCCTTTCTTTTTCTTTTTGAATCTGCTTCACTTTGGTCTTGAGAATAAGAATGTCTGATATTTGTTCCTATGAAATATCATTAAGCCAGGTATATTTCTCACTTATTTCTGTTTTTCTGAAAATGTAGGATTTATACTAACTGCCACTTTATCATGTTTATTTTTTAGCCTTCATTCTCTTACCAGATGTGTTAACACTCCACTCATCTTTCCATCAGTGATACCCACAGGCAAATTCACACCTTCATCTCTGAGCTTGGTTAAAGTAGTCAAATATCAGTGACGTTTTCAAAATCTGCATATGATCAGGTCATTTACTGACCTAATATTCTTCAATGGCTTCCCCGACCTTTTGGAGTAAGATCCTAAATCATTGGGTGAGCTTTCCCAGTTGCCCTGTCATACTGACAAGCATGTGTTTCCCTAAATCAGGCTGCTTCCTGTTCATCATCTGCATGTGTGCTTTTTGTCTGAAATGTTTTTTTCCTCTCCCAGGTAACCCCTACTATTCCTGGAAAATTCTATTCAAAGGCTTCCTCCTCTGAGAAGCCTTTCACAGTCTTCCTGCCTTAGCGCTCTGTCGTGTTCTGTACTTCACAGGCTGTATCAAGATGACTGCTTTGTCCTCTTCCCCAGGAGGATGCAAGATTTCTGGACACAGGGATTATAGCTTGTTTCACTCTGTATTCCTTATGCCGGATACATCTGAATCCAATAAAGTTTTAGAGCGGTGAGCTGAACAATTAGAAAAGGCTTGTTACTGCATTAATCTCATCGACAAAATTCACCCTGAACTCGAGTGGCCTTGGCCTGCAACAGCTTGAAGCAGGGCTTAGGTTCCTGGCCAGAGGTTGAGGCTGGGTCATGGCAGTGAAAACACCAAATCCTAGCCATTAGACAAGTGATCAGTGACAAAGGCCCTTCAGCTCTGCAGAAAAGAATTCCCACAAAGATGGAAAGTAGTGAAACACGTAAAGTATTTACTAGGAGGAAAATAGTATAATATGTGTAGACAGACAAAAGGGCAGACTCAGAGAGTCCCTGAGTCACACTCTTGTGGCAGTTTGAATTAGTTTTATTTTCCAGGTTTTCTTTGGCCAATCATTTTGATTTTTCTGGTTCACTGTTCATATTTAGTATATTTCAGGATTGTCCCATGTGTGCACACACATCTCTTAGCCAAGGCGGATTTCATGTGTGGTTCGGGAGGTCTCCTGACTTTGAGGAGAAATATGTGGCCTGGGCAGGGGCCAGCCTCCTCTCTTAATTGTTCTGCTGGTCTCATCTTGGAGTTTCAGTCCACAGGGAATGAATCTCTAGTTGCTTTACCCTGTGGGGGTGGGGATGGGGAGAGTGCATCTACCTCCTGTCTCAAACCTTTGGAGACCTGACTGAAGGAAAACTATGAACCAGGTTATAGTGAAACAGAATGCTTGGGGAAGGTCACATAGCATAGAGGTAAATAGCATGGAGGTAGCATGCATAAGGTGAAATTCTGTTTCTGTACCATGGTATCTATATGAAATAGAAAATCTTCATAATCTCACTATTTTCTCTTAAATGTTACCATTGGTAAAACATGTATAGCAATGGTACTTATCTGATTGGATGTGTGAAAATTAAGTAAAATATTGAATGCAAAGCACTTGTAAAATGCTCAGTGCACAGTGAGTGCTAATGAGAGTTAGCTATTATTACTTTTCAGTTCAGTCAAGTTCAGTTCAGTTCAGTTGCTCAGTCGTGTCCGACTCTTTGTGACCCCATGAATCGCAGCACGGCAGGCCTCCCTGTCAGTCACCAACTCCCAGAGTTCACTCAAACTCATGCCCATCGAGTCGGTGATGCCATCCAGCCATCTCATCCTCTTTCGTCCCCTTCTCCTCCTGCCCCCAATCCCTCCCAGCATCAGAGTCTTTTCCAATGAGTCAACTCTTCGCATGAGGTGGCCAAAGTACTGGAGTTTCAGCTTTAGCATCATTCCCAGGGTTGAAATCCCAGGGTTGATCTCCTTCAGAATGAACTGGTTGGATCTCCTTGCAGTCCAAGGGGCTCTCAAGAGTCTTCTCCAACACCACAGTTCAAAAGCATCAATTCTTCGGCACTCAGCCTTCTTCACAGTCCAACTCTCACATCCATACATGACCGCAGGAAAAACCACAGCCTTGACTCGACGGACCTTAGTCGGCAAAGCAATGTCTCTGCTTTTGAATATGTTATCTAGGTTGGTCATAACTTTTCTTCCAAGGAGTAAGCGTCTTTTAATTTCATGGCTGCAGTCACCATCTGCAGTGATTTTGGAGCCCAAAAAAATAAAGTCTGACACTGTTTCCACTGTTTCCCCATCTATTTGCCATGAAGTGATGGGACCGGATGCCATGATCTTCGTTTTCTGAATGCTGAGCTTTAAGCCAACTTTTTCACTCTCCTCTTTCACTTTCATCAAGAGGCTTTTTAGCTCCTCTTTACTTTCTGCCATAAGGGTGGTGTCATCTGCAAATAGCAATAGCAGTGGTAGTAGTAATGAAAGTTCTGCCTTTAAATTAAAAAAAAAAAAAAAGACTAAACAGTAAAGAGACACTTTTGAGTTGAATTTTGCAATTACTTCAATTTAATTTCTCCTTTCCTTCCTCTCCTCAGCCTCTCATGGAGCCACACAACCATTCAAGCCTGGCTGAATTTGTGCTCCTGGGTTTCCCCAGGGTGGGACATATCAGGGGCTGGATTTTTGTCCTGCTGCTGCTGGCATACCTGTTCACTATCTGTGGCAACATGCTCATCTTCCTAGTCATACGACTGGATGCAGCCCTACACACACCCATGTACCACTTTGTCAGTATTCTTTCCTTCTTGGAGCTGTGGTATACAGCCACCACTATCCCCAAGATGCTAGCTAATCTTCTCAGTGATAAGAAGACCATTTCTTTTTCAGGATGCCTCCTTCAGACCTACTTCTTCCACTCCCTAGGGGCCTCTGAATGCTACCTTCTTACAGCAATGGCTTATGACCGATACCTGGCCATTTGCCGGCCCCTCCACTATCCTGCAGTTATGACCCCCATGCTCTGTGCCAAGATGGCTGCTGGTTGTTGGACCTGTGGCTTTCTATGTCCCATATCTGAAGTCATCCTGGTCTCCCAGCTCCCTTTTTGTGGCTACAATGAAATTCAACACATCTTCTGTGACTTTCCACCTCTTCTGAGCCTGGCCTGCAAGGACACATCCACTAATGTCCTGGTGGACTTTGCCATCAATGCCTTCATCATCCTTATCACCTTCCTCTTTATTATGGTGTCTTATGGAAGAATCATTGGGACTGTGCTGCAGATAAAAACGATCGCAGGAAGAAAGAAGGCCTTCTCTACATGTGCTTCCCATCTTATTGTGGTCCTCATCTTCTTTGGGAGCATCATCTTCATGTACGTACGGCTGAAGGAGAGCTATTCATTGACCCTTGATCGGACACTTGCTGTAGTCTACTCTGTACTGACACCACTAGTCAACCCAATTATCTACAGTCTTCGCAACAAGGAACTCATTAAGGCCATTAAGAGAACCATCTTCCGGAAGGGAGAGAGAGCTAGTCCCACCCAACACTGACATTCTACCAAGGTCTTTCCTCCACTTCAATGTTGTTCTCAAAAAATTCTATTTATCTTTGTCCTAGCCTGTAATAATCTTCCTATCATCACATATGCAATGAATCCCATCTCCTCTTACATTCTCAAAGGCTTTACTTCTTTTTATGTTTTCTTTATTTTTTACATCTTTATGCTTTTATTATTTACTTGAACAGTGCTTTCTGCATTTAAGAATACTTTAGTATCTCCATTCTTAAAAACAAGCCTACACATTTCCTTCAGGCTTCCCTAGTAGCTCAGCTGGTAGAGAATCTGCCTGCAATGCAGGAGACCCTCATTCGATTCCTGGATTGGGAAGATCCCCTGGAGAAGGGATAGGCTACCCACTCCAGTATTCTTGAGCTCTCCTGGTGGCTTAGACGGCAAAGAATCCTCCTGCAATGTGGGAGAGCTGGGTTCAATGCCTGGGTTGGGAAGATCCTCTGGAGAAGGGAACGGGCTATCTACTCCAGTATTCTTGTCTGGTGAATCCCCATGGACAGAGGTGCCAGGCGGGCCATAATTCATGGGGTTGCAAAGAATTGGACAACTGAGGGACTAAGCACAGCACAGCACATATTTCCTTGGTCATATATGTCCAGCCAGCTAGGGGTCTATTTCTCTGTTCTTTTCCAGTCACATTTCTCAATATAATGAATGGCACAATCTATCTTTTGTTCTTCACATCCTATTCACTTTTCAACCCATTTCAATCTGGTTTTGGTTCAGACCTTTCAGCCAATATTTTGCCACAGTCATTACTGACCTCCACACTGCCAAACCCATTAGGTACATCTTGCCTTTCCTCTTATCGAGCTCCTTATGTAGGTAAACAGTTCCTCTTAAGAAAAGTTTGTCTCTCAGATTCCATGTTATCAATGTCTCTTGATTTTCTTAACTCTCTAATTGGTCTTTATCAGTGGTCTTGTCATGTAGCCCTGTCTTCTTAGATGCTCAGAGTTATTCCTAAGAATTTAAATTCCATCTCTACTGATATCAACAATTCTTGAATTTATATCTCCAAGCCAGAACTCTTTTCTGAGCTTTAGACTTTTATATCCAAATACCTCTTAACAATCCTACCTGGGTGTATTAAAATATTTTAAAACTTAACTTGTTAAAAAGAGAGTTCTTTAATTATAAGATTATAATTTTCCAATCTTTGAATATTTATTAAAGCTCACAGGTAAATTTTCAATTTTCCCATCCTGAAAGCTTAATGCTTTTGTTTCTCTGTGCTTGGGCAAGAAAATTTCAAAGTTTATTTCAAATTTTCTTCTAGTCCTTCATTATTATCATGTGTAAATTCTTCAAAATATATCCTCAAATCTTTTTTTTTTGTTTGTTTTGTTTTCCCTTCCTTTTTCTCTTTAGTGTTTCTCCTGATATAAATTTCCAATATCTCTCTACTGAATTAATTCCATAATATTCTCCCCACTCTCCTTGATCCTACTCTTGTTCCATTCTAATATATTTTCCATAGCAAAACCAAATTGACATATTTTAAAGTTAAATTGGGTATGCCATTCAATAAAACCATAAAATACTACAATTACGGTTAACATAAAATCCAAAGCCTTGTCACACTTTACAAGATTCAACAGTATTCTCCCATACCATTCTCTCCAACATTGACTCCCACCTTTCCTCCATCAGTTCACTCTTATACAGTCAAATTATCACTCTAAATTCTTCAAACAAATTAAAATCTGTATGGTTTCAGGAAATTGATACTGTTCTCCTCAACCCCCTCAACCTCTCTAGCACTTCAATGGTCTCATTCCTCTTTGCATGAGTTTCTTTTCAAATGTCACTTTCAAATGATGTTATCTCTTAAAGAACTTCTGAAAAGCCATCCTATTTATGCTACTTATTTCCCTTTTGAAGTAGTTTGTTTTCCTTCAAAATATGTATCAAAATTTATATGTATATTCACATTTGGGTATATACATATACACAAGATAAGTTGGATAAGATAAAATTTTCGTTTTTTTTCCTGTAAGACTATAAAATATATTTGGCCTAAAATCATGTCAGTTTTGTTACTTGATATATAATGATATCCAAAATCGAACAAGTGTCTAAATATGGTGAGTATTTAATAAAAATGTAATAAATGGAAAGTGTAATGAGTCTTTAACAAACTGTGAAAACCTCTTAAAGAGATGGGAATAGCAGGCCATCTAACCTGTCTCCTGAGAAACCTGTATGTGGGTCAAGTAGTAACAGTTACAACCCTGTATGGAACAAATGGTTGGTTCAGAATTGAGAAAGGAGTATGACAGGGCTGTCCACTGTCACCATGTTTATTTAACCTATACACTGAACACATCATGAGAAATGCTGGGCTGAAAATTACAAGCTGGAATCAAGATAGGTGGGAGAAACATCAACAACCTCAGATATGTGGATGATATCACTCTAACAGCAGAAAGCTAAAAGGAACTAAAGAGCCTCTTGATGAGGGTGAAGGAGGACAGTGAAAAAGCTGGCTTAAAACTAAACATTAAAAAAAAAAACTAAGATCATGGTGTTCAGCTTTCTTTATAGTCCAAATTTCACTTCCATACAAGACTACTAAAATAACCGTAGCCTTGACTAGACAGACCTTTTTTGGCAAAGTAATATCTCTGCTTTTTAATATGCTGTCTAGGTTGGTCAGAACTTTTCTTCCAGGAAGTAAAAATCTTTTAATTTAATGGCTGCAGCCACCATCTGCAGTGATTTTGGAGCCCCCCAAAATAAAGTCAGCCACTGTCTCTATTGTTTCTCCATCTATTTACCATAAAGTGATGGGACAGGATGCCATGATCTTAGTTTTCTGAATGTTGGGCTTTAAGCCAACTTTACTCACTCTCCTCTTTCACTTTCATCAAGAAGCTCCTTAGTTCATCTTCACTTTCTGCCATAAGGATGGTATCATCTGCATATCTGAGGTTATTGATTATTTCTCCCAGCAATCTTGATTCCAGCTTGTGCTTCATCCAGCCCAGCGCTGAAGAAGTGATGCTTTAGAATTGTGGCATTGGAGAAGACTCTTGAGGGTCCCTTGGACTGCAAGGAGATCCAACCAGTCACTCCTAAAGGCAATCAGTCATGAAGATTCATTGGAAGGACTGATGCTGAAGCTGAAGCTCCAATACTTTGGCCACCTGATGCAAAGAGCTGACTCATTAGAAAAGACCCTGATGCTGGGAAAGATTGAAGGCAGGAGAAGAAGGGGATAACAGAGGATGAGATGCTTGGATGGCATCAATGACTCAATGGACATGAGTTTGAGTAAACTCTGGGAGTTTGTGATGGACAGAGAGGATTGGTGTGCTGCAGTCCATATGGTTACAAAAAGTCAGACATGACTGAGCAACTGAACTGAACTGAACTGAAGACTTGCTGTTCATCCCTGTAACTTCATGGCAAATAGAAGGGGAAAAGGTGAAAGTAATAACAGATTTCTTCTTCTTAGACTCTATAATCACTGTGGATGGTGACTGCAGCCATGAAACCAGAAGATGATTGCTTCTTGGCAGGAAAGCCATGACAAACCTAGACAGTGTGTTGAAAAGAAAAGACATTACTCTGCTGACAAGGGTCTGTATAGTCAAGGCTATGGTCTTCCCAGTGGTCATGTATGGTTGTGAGAGCTGGACCATAAAGAAGGCAGATTGCCAAATAATTGATGCCTTCACACTGTAATGCTGGAGAAGATGGCTGAGCAAGCAAGGAGGTCAAACCAGTCAGTCTTGAGGGAAATCAATCCTGAATACTCACTGGAAGAACTGATGCTGAAGCTGAAGCTCCAGTATTTTGGTCATCTGATGTGAACAGCTAACTCACTGGAAAAGTCCCTGATGCTGGGAAAGACAGAAGACAGAAGGAGAAAAGGGAGTTAGAGAATGAGATGGCTGGATGGCATCACCAATGCAACAGACATGAACTTGTGCAAACTTCAGGAAATGGTGAGAGACAGGGAGGCCGGGCGTTCTGCAGTTTGTGAGGTTGAAAAGAGTTGGGCATGACTGGGAGACTGAACAATAACAACGAGTCTTACCCACTCTTGTCACTGACATACTTTTATCTTTAGTGATTTCTTCCTGATTCCAATCACTACCCCACTGACTTCCTACTTATTAATGAAATGTACTATCTTTCATCTCTTTCTTACAAATCTTCCAGGTTGCAATGCATTTAATGTAAATGTCTGTGGGAAACACAAAGCAAAAGGATTTAGAAATTACAGAAGAAAAGACTAAGCTTTCTTTGGGCCTGATTCCTAGTTTGTTTTACTCTCTATTTGATTTGGTAAAAAATTGACTACACTCTGAGTAAATTACATACTATATGTCAGCTTCAGTTCTTGACCCCACAACCCTTTTGTTTTGCGGAGCCTGCAACTAGCCAAAGGAATGCAAGATACACAAGCTAGATGGTAGACTATCAGTGAAAATCATTACTGAAATATGACACTTAAACATGCAGAGAACTATATAAGATATAAATATGCAACAAAATGGAAGTTCATAGAGACTGAACTATTTCTTAAGAAAAATATTTATTTTTATTTTTTGTTTGGCTGTGTTGTTGTTGTTCAGTTGCTAAGTCATGTCCAACTCTTTGTGACCCCATAGCTGCAGGATGCCTGGCTTCTCTGTCCTCCACTATCTCCCAAAGTTTGCTCAAACTCATGTTCATGGAGTCAATGATACCATCCAACCATCTCATCCTGTCACCTTGTCTCCTCTTGCCCTCTGTCTTTCCCAACATCAGGGTCTTTTCCAATGAGTTGGCTCTTCACATCATGTGGCCAAAGTATTGGAACTTCAACTTCAGCATCAGTCCTTCCAATGAATAGTCAGGGTTGATTTCCTTTAGGATTGAATGTTTGATCTCCTTGTAGTCCAAGGGATTCTCAAGAATCATCTCTAAGACTACATGTTGAAAGCATTAATTCTTCAGCACTCAGCCTTCTTTATGGTCCAACTCTCACATCTGTGCATGATTACTGGAAAAAACATTTATCTGGCTGTGCTGGGTCTTAATTGCAGCACATAGGATCTTCCTTTTGGCACACTGAATCTTTAGTTGTGGCATTCCAAATCTTTAGTTGAGACAAAGTTAGTGAAAGTTAAGTTGCTCAGTCATGTCCGACTCTTTGTAACCCCATGGACTATAGCCCACTAGGCTTCTCTGTCCATGGGATTCTCCAGGCAAGAATACTGGAGTGGGTTGCCGTTTCCTTCTCCAGGGGATCTTTCTGACCCAGGGATCAAACCCAAGTCTCCTGCATTAGAGGCAGATGCTTTAACCTCTGAGCCACCAGTTGAGACATCTGGGATCTAATTCCCCAAGCAGGGATCAAAACTGGGCCCTCTGCATTGGGAGTCCAGAATATTAGCCCCTGAACCACCAGAGAAGTCTTGATGGAAACTTTTTATATAATGAGCGTTCAGAACAAAATATTGGAAATATCGCCAACACTCCCCATGCTCTTTTATATTAAACATACCCCTTTCCCTCCCACGACTATAATCAATAACATGACATCTAACACTGTAGACTGATTTTGCCTGTTTTGGCATTTGCAGAAGTTGTTTCTTACAGTATACATCTTTTGTGTCTGATTTTTTCACTCTACATATATTTATGAGATTCATCTCTACTGTCTTCATTTGCTGTAGCTTTTTCATTCCTGGGAGCTTCCTGGATGGCTTGGTGGTAAAGAATTCACCTGCTAACGCAGAGGATGCAGGTTTGATCCCTAGATCAGGAAGACCCCCTGTAAGAGGAAATGGCAACCCATTACAGTGTTCTTGCCTGGAAAACACCGTGGACAGGATCCTGGTGGGTTACAGTCCACAGGATCTAAAAGAGTCTGACAAGACAGAGTGACTGAACAATTAAACATCCTCAGTTCATTCCTGAGAGGTGAATATTAAATTGTCAGGGATTTTGTGAGCAGGTAGCTTGAAATTAGTCATGGTGCTGGAGTATATACACTATGCAAATCAATAAATGCTACAAGGAAAGCAAAAGTTGCTCAGTCGAGTCCGACTCTTTGCCACCCCATGGGCTATATGGTCCATGGAATCTTCCAGGCAAGAAAACTGGAGTGGGTAGCTGTTCCCTTCTCCAGGGAATCTTCTCAACCTAGGGATCAAACCCAGGTCTCCCACATCACAGGCAGATTTTTTACCAGGTGAGCTGCCAGAGAAACCCAAATGCTACAAATAAGAGCCTTTTTTTCAAGGTGATGGGTATCAAAAATAAAAAAGCTAGGCACTAGTTACAGTAGTAAGGAGAAATTTTAATTAGTAGCATACTATTGCAAAAAAGTAAGAGGTACAGTGTGAACTGAACTCCAGTTCAACTTGTACAGAGGTGACAGCTATTTAAAAGAAGAATGGGGAAGTAGAGACAAAATTGAGAATGGGCACAATAGAATCAGGGAGGTAAAGTCCAGGTTCAAAGCGTGATATGGGATCCTCAGGGCTGGTGCACTGGGATGACCCAGAGGGATGATGTAGGGAGAGAGGTGGGAGGGGGGTTCAGGATGGGGAACACGTGTACACCCGTGGCAGATTCATATCGATGTATGGCAAAACCAATACAATATTGCAAAGTAATTACCCTCTGATTAAAATAAATAAATTTATATTAAAAAATCAAATAGGGTTGGTAAGTATAAGTGCAATAAGGCCAGCTGTGTCTGGTAGCTGGCAATAAACTAAATTAGGAATCTTCTCTTTTAAAAAGACTGGGAGACAGAGGCCTTGCCTTTCCTGATGACTACACTTTAAAGGAATGGCTCTTAGGTATTTTGAGAAAGACACTTCTGAGTTGAAAGAGATTCATACACATCTCAAAAGGATAAGGGAAGCAGTCACAATTGGAAACCCTTTTCAGTAAGTGCCCTAAGAAAGCACTGGGCCTACTCAGTTCAGTTCAGTTCAGTCGGTCAGTCTTGTCCGACTCTTTGCAACCCCATGAATCACAGCACGCCAGGCCTCCCTGCCCATCACCAACTCCTGGAGTTCACTCAGACTCACGTCCATCGAGTCAGTGGGTCCGCTAGTTGGCTAGAGTAAGCAGTAGATTCTTTTGGCAGTCTTGGTCTGTCTCAGGCAGCAACTTCGTTAAGGTGGGTGGCTAGAATCACTTTTGGGATGAAGCACTGAGGTGTTAGAAACTGTTATTGTTTGTTCAAGTCTTTTAATGTGTGTGAGTTGGGGATGAGGATAGCCAAAACTATTATATAAATCTATAGTCATTCAGTCAGTTCAGTCGCTCAGTCAAGTCCGATTCTGTGACCCTATGAACTGCAGCACACCAGGCCTCCCTGTCCATCACCAACTCCTGGAGTTCACTCAAACTCATGTCCATCGAGTCAGTGATGACATCCAGCCATCTCATCCTCTGTCGTCCCCTTCTCCTCCTGCCCCAAATCCCTCCCAGCATCAGAGTCTTTTCCAATGAGTGTCAACTCTTCGCATGAGGTGGCCAAAGTCCTGGAGTTTCAGCTTTAGCATCATTCCTTCCAAAGAACACCCAGGACTGATTTCCTTTAGAATGGACTAGTTGGATCTCCTTGCAGTCCAAGGGACTCTCAAGAGTCTTCTCCAACACCACAGTTCAAAACCATCAATTCTTCGGCGCTCAGCTTTCTTCACAGTCCAACTCTCACATCCATACATGACTACTGGAAAAACCATAGCCTTGACTAGATGGATCTTTGTTGGCAAAAGATATTCTCTGCTTTTGAATATGCTATCTATAGTCATTCATTACATATAATTATTAGTTAAAAATCTATCCATAACAATCAAGGGATAAAATAACACTTAACTCAAAAATTAAATTATTGTTTAAAATATATCTACATAAGCATAAAATAACTTTCATAACTCAGTTTGAAAGGAGTAAAGTCCTCAAGGAATAGGTTAGTAAGAAGAGAAGTAAAAATTTGGATGAACAAACTTGAAGGCATGAATGGGACCAGGAAAATGAAAATATTAAGTCCTTTCATGGAATATGTTATAACTGATAAATACATTTTACATTCATTATCACATTTGGTCATTATTGCTTCATATGAAGAAAGTATATCTTCTTCACATGAAATATGGGACATCAAATACTCAGGTAGGTGGCCAATGTCACATAAATGGCTAGAAGAACAGCTGGGACTGGAATGCAAGATCCTGAGGCAGGGCTCTTTGTAGAGCAAGATAACAGTAGAGTAAAGAGGAAGCTGCTGTATGCAGTTGAAATGAAACTGCTATAGATACGAACAACAGGCATGAGTAGGAGGCATCATTTATGTTCTCATCCTGGCTGTGTTCTTATTCTCTTAGGGCCCTAAAAGGCCAGTCACATTTTAGAAAGATCCTGTTATAATTAGAAGTTATATGCTTTCTCCTAGGTTGTATGATACAGGAATCCATTTGAACCTAGATCTCCCACACCAGTTACTGTTTTTCACAGAAGAAAAAAAAAAAAAGTTTGTCCTTAGAGATATTCTTTCTCAACTTGGACTGGTGGTTATTACAATTGTAGTTAACTACTAGCTGATGAAGGATCATTGGGTAATGAATTTCTTTGACAGTTTACCGTCCTGAGAGAGCATTTTAGCAACCCCAGAAGGTTTGCTCAGAGACCCAGGGGCTTCTATCTCTCTCAGAACTCTATCAATGATGTTGGTCATGGGAGGGGAATCTTTCATGGTCTGACTTACTCCCAGAGGTTCTACCGAAGTGCTAAACTCCTACTCTTTCAGGACCCAGGGGACTGCGACTGTAATGCTCTAAGTACGAGGTAAGAAGTGAGCTGAGAGTTTTTCTTTTCCAGTTCCAGACTCAGCAGTGACTGGGCTGCCACAGCCAAGAACCCTCCCACCATCAGGCTTTGGGTAAGAACGTTGTCAGTCAGGCATTTCTACCATTTTGTATTCTAATCTGAGCACTGGGAAGAACTTAGAGCATCGTGAAATAGGAAGAGGAGGAGAATAATTAGAGTTCAGAGGACACATGATTCAGAACATAAAAATCATTAATGCACGCACACACACACACACACACACACACACACACACACACACAGATATTCTCCTTTCCAAATGTTAAAGACTTTGGGCTCAGAATCAGTAAATTAGCTATGTTTTGTCTTTTAATTTTTTCCATTTTTATGTACTTTATCTTAACTCTGTATATCCATTAATGCTGTTATGATTATTTTTTATATTTTATTGGATTATAGTTGCTTTACAATATTGTGTTAGTGTCTGCTGTATGGCAAAGTGAAGAGAATGGGGCGTGGAGTGAAAGGAAGGTGCAATAGGGAGGGATATATGGCTATGCTGTAATTAATCTGACTTTGAGAAAGTCATCTCTCCTTTCTGTATTCTAGTTTCCTCTTTTGCAAAAGGGAGATAGAACAATATGATCTCTAAAATTCACCCCCTTCCTAACTCCCAGCTGTTTGGTCCTATGCTTAACTAATTTGGGGTTATGGATAATGCAATTGTAAGGACTTGAAAATAGAATGCAAGGGATTTGTAGTAAAAGCTATTTTTGGAATAAGGGGAATAAAATATGATTACAAAGGACTGAAGTAAGATAAATGCTAATTTATACATGTGGTATGGGCTTCCCAGATGACTCAGTGGTAAAGAATCTACCTGCCAATACCGGATACCTAGGTTTAATTCCTGGATCAGGAAGTTCCCCTGGAAAAAAGAGTAGCAACCCACTCTATTATTCTTGCTGGGAGAACCCAATAGACAGAGGAGTCTGGTGGGCTATAGTCCACAGAGTCAGACACAGCTTAGTGACTGAAAAACAAAAACAATACATGCGGTAGATTTTATAAGAGCTCTGACAACAATATCAGGAAACCAATGGGAGGGGATGAGTAATTGGTAAGTTAAGGAGCTCTGTAAGTCATCTAAATTATCATAATTTTTCCATTAGCCACCATGGTTGCAATGTATCAGGCATTGTGCTAAGTATCTGGAAGATGGGGCATAATATGAGATTTCTTTTACTTTACAGAGAGCTGCTTTGGGATGATAAAATGTATGCATGAAAAGTAATTGCAGTACATTTCAGAATATAATTGGAGGAAAAGTGAGGAAGTGCTACTGGGAATTTAGAAGCAGGAAAGGCCAGTGTTTACCTTGGATGGTCAAGGGAAAATGTGAGGAAACTTGAGCCAGAAAATGGTTTAGGTGTCTACAGGTTAACTTTGGATAAAGTATATTCTAGTAAGGGTACATGGCCAACAAAAGAATCAAGGCTGAAGACAGAAACCGATTTGGTAAACAGTGAGGTCTCTATGACATGAAAATTATGTTTAAATTTATGAATCTGTCCTAGAGCAATGTTTCCCCCCCACATACACAGAGTAAAAACTAAGAATAGTGGGTGAAACTCAGATTTCAGGTCCATAGGAGTGTTAGTTACTCAGTTGTGTCTGATTCTTTGTGACCCCAGGGACTATATATAGCCTGCCAGGCTCCTTTGTCCATGGGATTCTCCAGGCAAGAATATTGGCGTGGGTTGCCATTTCCTTCCTCCAGGGAAGGAAGCAGCTTTATGTTTATGAACCATAAACAACAATGGGAAAGAACTGTCATATGGTGCAAGGACCTTCGGGCACTATCAGTCCACGCAGAAGTTTAGTGCCCATTTGTGGGGGGATGCCAAGAGGATGGGTTCCTACGTAGCTGAGAAGATGTGAGTTTTCACTGCTTTGAATAAAAATGAAAACTATACAGACAGTATAAAGTTTGGTTCAGAATGGTTTTTTTTTATTCTTTATTTCAGCTTTCCTTCTTTTTACAGATATTAAAAGATCTTTCATTTTTATCAGTTGATGGAATCTTTGACACACTTAAAATATTCATAGTCACAGAATGAAATCCAAAATTATGGAGGTCACTAGAGGGAGTGATCAGAGAAGGCAATGGCACCCCACTCCAGTACTCTTGCCTGGAAAATCCCATGGACAGAGAAGCCTGGTGGGCTGCAGTCCATGGGGTTGCTGAGAATTAGACACGACTGAGCAACTTCATTTTCACTTTTCACTTCCATGCATTGGAGAAGGAAATGGCAACCCACTCCAGTGTTCTTGCCTGGAGAATCCCAGGGACAGGGGAGCCTGGTGGGTTGCCGTCTATGGGGTCGCACAGTCGGACACAACTGAAGCGACTTAGCAGCAGTAACAGCAGAGGGAGTGATATTTCCTAATGCTTTTTTCAACACTGACTCAAAATCTCTTGGTGCAGAAACTGAATTATAGCAACATTTAAAAATTATAAAACAAAATGAAATAAAACAGCTATGCAAGGGAAAAAAATCAGGTTTTTTTTTTTTTTTGCCATATTGATTGGGTATGAGGGAATTGGTCAAAATCTCTGTAATTGTGAACTGAGAAATTGAATGAGTACAGAGGTGCTGGTTTTCAGTGGGAAATATGCTTGACCTGGACATGGTGACTTTGATTTCCCAGGCAGAGTATCCAAGGAGCTAGTGACAGCAGGTCATCATTATACTGTGAGTCTTTGGAGTCAAGTGGAAACTTTACCTTCTGAGAAAGGAAAGGGCAAGATATTGGCTTCTAACATTCAGTCTTGAGGCTGTAGCCATGAATATGTGAAAGTTTAGTTAAGGTCTCTACACAACATATCTGTGAGTGGAATTGGGAGGCCAGATATGGAGAGGAGCAGTTCCGGGAATGGTGTTTTATATTTAAATTTAAAGGGATGGAATGTAAAACGTCTAGGAAAGAAAGGATCTGAGTTGGATAAAAATGTGGGGATAATTTTTTAGAGGTGATATGCCTACATCCAAGATTTGAAACAGTAAGAAGGCAGAATTGGGCAGTAGACAGACATGAATTCAAAGTTAAAAAAAAATAAAACTAAACAAAGAGGAAATCTCTTGATAGTAAAATGATTCTGCTGAATGAGAGTCACCCATAGAAGAGTTCTGTCTAGAAGTAGTCCTCTGGTATCTTAGTGGAGAAACATTCACATTAATTCTTGGAATGAGAAAGGTTTTGATATAAGAGGTGGCCATGCTACTTGAATTTAGAAGAAAACCCTAAGAACAAAGCAGAGTAAATAATATTAGCTTGGATGGGATAAGAGGGGTCTGGAGAGAGAAGATGTGATAAGAAGATTGGAGGGCAGAAAGAGGAGACCTTTCATAACACTTTGCCTTTATACAAGTATTCCTTTGTGCCTAGAATACTTAATTTTTCCATCTAGAAAATTCTAACAGTTTTTCATTTCAAATGAAATTGTGCCTTCTATGAGGTTTTCCTGAACTCTGTTTCCAGCCCATAGGTCATTTACTACTCTTCCAACTCTTACTGTATATGCAAATATGCGTTTATCTTTATAAAGTTGCTTTTTCATTTAACAAGTATTTACTGAATTATCATCATGTTTGAGACACAACTCTGAACACTTGAAGTATATCAGTGAACTAAACAACAAAATCCCTTGATCTCACAGAGTTTATATTCTTGCAAAGGAGAGAAACAATAAATAATTGGGATAATAAATAAGTATATTTTATAATATGTTAAAGAAGATAAGTACCACTGGAAAAAATTAAAAGTAAAGTAGGGGAAGGTGATTTCAGTAGAGGATATGGATGTAAGGAAGGAGACTGCAGTCCTATTTAGGTGGTTCAGGTAGAGCTGACTGAGAGAGTTAGATTTGGCCAAAAACTTGCAATAAATGAAAAAGTTATCCAAGTGGATATTTGGTGAAAAAAACAGTTTAGGAAGAGGAAACATCTGCAGCAAAGACTGTGAAATATCAAGCCACAGAAGAAAGGAAAAGAAAGACCTGATTTAATAACTTAAAAAGATAATTTAGGTTGCTGCATCAGCATGAGGGTGTTAATGAACAAATGCAAATAAGAATATCTGTTAGGAGACAATTACAGTAACAGAGGTGCATGATGAGAGTGGCTTAATTCAAGTGAAAAATAGATCCTGGTTGTATGAGAGAAAGGTGGAAACAATGATGACTGCGAGAATTTTGGCCCATTAGCTGAGAGACTGTAATTGCTGTCATTTGAGATAGGGAAGACTATGGGCAGTGCCCACAGAAATTCATTTGGAGATGGCTACTAAGTGATTAATAGGAGATGTGCACAGGCAATTGAATAAGGGAGAGAAATAAAGGGGAGAGAAATGTTGGTTGGATATTCATTTAGAAATCAACACATATATGGGGTTTTCAGCTATAGCGTTGAATATTAACAAAGCAGTGAGTTTACAAGGAAATGAGAAAAGAAAAATAAATGCTGACCCCTGCAACCTATGGCATTAAAAAGGTAGGGCAAAGAGAAAACTTCCACTAAGGTAGAAAGAAACCTAAAGTATAGCATCCTGAGGACCAAGTGATGAGAGTGTGTCAAGAGGCAGGATAGATCACCTCCATGAAGAATGGCTGAGAGTCCAAGTAACCAAAGGAATAAGAGATGACAATTGGATTTATAAAATTTTAGCTAATTAGTGGCTATAGGATGGAGGCTTTGCTGGAGAGGATGTGGTGAAAGTTTAATTAGCATGAGTTTAAGAGTGAAGTAAGTCAGACAGAGAAAGGGAAATATTGTACCTTATCACTTATATGTGGAAGATTAAAAAAAAAGTGATACAAATATACTTATTTACAAAAGAGAAACAGACTCACAGACTTAAATTCAATGAGGAAGCCCGAGAGGGATAGTTAGGGATTGACATGTACACAATACTGTTTTTAGAATGAATAACAAACAAGGACCCACTGCGGAGCCCAGGGAACTCTGTTTAATATTATGTAGCAGTCTATATCGGAAGAGAATTTGAAAATGAACGGATACATGTGCATGTAAACTGAATCACTTTGTTGTACACCTGACTCTAACAGCCTTGTTAATCAAGTATACACCAATAGAATAGTAAGAGAGGAATTAGAGGCAGTAAATATAGGCAGCTTATATATGGGAAGTTTATTACAGTGACAGAGAAGGAAATGGAGCGGTGGCTGTGGGGTAATTGAATCAAGAGATTCACTTTTCGGGTTTTTCTGTTTTGTTTTGTTTCTTTTTTTTTTTTTTTTTTTTTTAAATTCCTTAACAAGTAAGAATAGTAGCATATTTCCATGATGACAGAATGTTCTAGTAAACAGTTATAAAATAATTAGTTGGCTCTCCATTTTCTCTATTAGAATATTAGTTTGTCAACTTCAGATGCCATATTTTCTTTATTGATTTAGCCCCTGTTCTAGGTATTAATATAATGCTTACACACACACAAATGTTCAGTTAACTTTTGCTACATTGACCTCAACACAGTGAAATACAAATATTTACCATCTGTGAAGCAACAAATCAGAAAAATGCATTTGAAGTTGGTGGAGGGGGAAAGTGGTATGAAGAGTTGATAAAGTGGCCACAGTATGGAGTATAAATGCAGAGATAGATTTGCCTTCTGGTTTTTGGTGGCTCTTCTTTTATTTAATCCCCGCCTCCCTTTTCCTTCGCTAGGATTCTCACCAATGTCCAAAAGAGGTGAAACTCTGATCTACCTGCTGGAAAGAAGCTGTTAGACCTGTGTTTCTATAAGAAAATGCAATGGAGCTGGGGGTGAAAGCATTGATTCTTTGGTGTCTAGAAAACTGAAGAAGAAAATGAATTAAAACTGGAAATAAAAATATATGGTTCAAATGATGTAATCTTAGTGGAGTGAACTACCAATATTTTATTAGTATAAATGATGATTTATACCTCACACAAGGAAATGTATATAAATTATGATATGAATCTGGTTGAAGAATATTTAAATTTTTAAAACTCCTATAGATTCTATTGGAGAAGGCAATGGCATCCCACTCCAGTACTCTTGCCTGGAAAATCCCATGGATGGAGGAGTCTGATTGGCTGCAGTCCATGAGGTCACTAGGAATTGGACACGACTGAGTGACTTCACTTTGACTTTTCACTTTTAAGCATTGGAGAAGGAAATGGCAACCCACTCCAGGATTCTTGCCTGGAGAATCCCAAGGACAGGGGAGCCTGGCTGGTTTCTGTCTATGGGGTTGCACAGAGTTGGACACGACTGTAGCGACTTAGCAGCAGCAGCAGTAGCAGCATAGATTCTATTAAGAAAGATAAATTTGTTATAGAATGGATTACAGTGGCCAAGAATGGGTTGTATAATTAGAGAAGACAATTTAAGTCTGGTTATAAGAGCGGATACTCTGAAGGAGGCTGTTGACAACTGTACGGGGGAGGGATAGAAATTCTGGCTTCGTACAGCATGTACTAAGATCACTTATTCTGGAGGTGCAGGGGAAGGACAAATGGACTTTGAGCATTTCCTTCTTCTTAGATATTCTTTGGCCCAACATTGTTTCTCATCCCTCCATACTTTACATTCCAGGGATACGAATGGAGAGCGATGAAGCCCGGGAATTGGAGCCAGGTAACAGAGTTCATCATCTTGGGCTTTCCCCATCTTCAGGGTGTTCAGGCTTTTCTCTTCCTCTTGTTATTCCTAATCTACCTCACTACCATCCTGGGAAACCTGCTGATATTCTTGGTGGTCTTCCTGGACTCCCGGCTCCACACACCCATGTACCTCTTTGTCAGCATCCTCTCCTTACTGGAGCTTGGCTACACAGCTGCCACCATCCCCAAGATGCTGTCGAACTTGCTCAGTGAAAAGAAGACCATTTCTTTCTCTGGATGCCTTCTGCAAATCTACTTCTTCCACTCTCTTGGAGCTACTGAATGCTATCTTCTCACAGCTATGGCTTATGACAGATACTTAGCCATCTGTCAGCCCCTGCACTACCCTACTCGCATGACCCCAGCACTCTGTGTCAAGATTGCTGTTGGTTGTTGGTTGGGAGGATTGGCTGGGCCAGTGGCTGAAATTTCCTTGGTCTCTCACCTCCCTTTTTGTGGTCCCAATCGTATTCAGCACATCTTTTGTGATTTCCCTCCTGTTCTGAGCTTGGCTTGTACTGACACATCAATCAATGTCCTAGTGGACTTTGTTATCAATTCTTGCAAGATCCTGGCCACCTTTCTGTTAATCCTCAGCTCCTATGTGCAGATCATCTGCACAGTGCTCAGCATTCCTTCAGCTGCAGGCAAGAGGAAGGCCTTCTCCACATGTGCCTCCCACCTCACTGTGGTCCTCATCTTCTATGGGAGCATCCTCTTCATGTATGTGCGGCTGAAGAAAAGCTACTCCCTGGACTACGACAGGGCCCTGGCTGTGGTCTACTCGGTGCTCACACCCTTCCTCAACCCCTTTATCTATAGCTTGCGCAACAAGGAGATCAAGGAGGCTGTGACAAGGCAGTTAAAGAGGATGGGGATACTGAAGTGAAGCTGGAGGAAGCAGGCCAAGTATGAAGCTGAGGATATGGTGACCTTGGGGGTCCCCAGTAGTCATAGATGAAATACAAACTGTTCAAGGATTTTCTACATGGGCTACTGAACTGGGGCAAATGCTGCCTAGTTTTCAGTAATAGTACAGCTATTATAATGTCTGCTGCAACCACATGTGACTTGGGATCAGAGACTGGCAATCCTCTCTAGAAATATGATACAGTGCTGTGATTTTCAAATCCTCGATGTTTGCACACCATACTTTGGAGGTTGGTCAAATCTATGTCTTCCTTATATATAAGTCTTTCAGATTTACTTGACTTAATGTAAATACATTTCATCAGATGATAAAAAATAAAATTTGTAAATACAGAATGGGAAAGACTAGAGATCTCTTCGAGAAAATTAGAGATACCAAGGGAACATTTCATGCAAAGATGGGCTCAATAAAGGACAGAAGTGGAATGGACCTAACAGAAGCAGAAGATATTAAGAAGAAGAGGCAAGAATACACAGAAGAACTGTACAATAAAGACCTTCACAACCCAGATAATCATGATGGTGTGATCACTCATCTAGAGCCAGACATCCTGAAATGTGAAGTCAAGTGGGCCTTAGAAAACATCACTACGAACAAAGCTAGTGGAGGTGATGGAATTCCAGTTGAGCTCTTTCAAATCCTGAAAGATGATGCTGTGAAAGTGCTGCACTCAATATGCCAGCAAATTTGGAAAACTCAGCAGCGGCCACAGGACTGGAAAAGGTCAGTTTTCATTCCAATCCCAAAGAAAGGCAATGCAAAAGAATGCTCAAACTACTGCACAATTGCCCTCATCGCACATGCTAGTAAAGTAATGCTCAAAATTCTCCAAGCCAGACTTCAGCAATACGTGAACCGTAAACTCCCTGATGTTCAAGCTGGTTTTAGAAAAGGCAGAGGAACCAGAGATCAAATTGCGAACATCAGCTGGATCATGGAAAAAGCAAGAGAGTTCCAGAAAAATATCTATTTCTGCTTTATTGACTATGCCAAAACCTTTGACTGTATGCATCACAATAAAGTGTGAAAAATTCTGAGACAGATGGGAATACCAGACCACCTGACCTGCCTCTTGAGAAATCTGTATGCAGGTCAGGAAGCAACAGTTATAACTGGACATGGAACAACAGACTTGTTCCAAATAGGAAAAGGGGTACATCAAGATTGTATGTTGTCACCCTGTTTATTTAACTTCTATGCAGAGTACATCATGAGAAATGCTGGACTGGAAGAAACACAAGCTGGAATCAAGATTGCCGGGAGAAATATCAATAACCTCAGATATGCAGATGACATCACCCTTATGGCAGAAAGTGAAGAAGAACTAAAGAGCCTCTTGATGAAAGTGAAAGAGGAGAGTGAAAATGTTGCCTTAAAGCTCAACATTCAGAAAACGGAGATCATGGTATCCGGTGCCATCACTTCATGACAAATAGATGGGGAAAACAGTGGAAACAGTGTCAGACTTTATTTTTTGGGGCTCCAAAATCACTGCAGATGGTGATTGCAGCCATGAAATAAGAAGATGCTTACTCCTTGGAAGAAAAGTTTTTGACCAACCTAGATAGCATATTCAAAAGCAGAGACATTACTTTGTCAACAAATGTCCATCTAGTCAAGGCCATGGTTTTTCCAGTAGTCATGTATGGATGTGAGAGTTGTACTGTGAACAAGGCTGAGTGCCAAAGAATTGATGCTTTGAACTGTGGTGTTGGAGAAGACTCTTGAGAGTCCCTTGGACTGCAAGGAGGTCCAACAAGTCCTTTCTGAAGGAGATCAGCCCTGGGATTTCTTTGGAAGGAATGATGCTAAAGCTGAAACTCCAGTACTTTGGCCACCTCATGTGAAGAGTTGGCTCACTGGAAAAGACTCTGATTCTGGGAGGGATTGGGAGCAGGAGGAGAAGGGGATGACAGAGGATGAGATGGCTGGATGGCATCACTGACTCTATGGACGTGAGTCTGAGTGAACTCCGGTAGCTGGTGATGGACAGGGAGGCCTGGTGTGCTGCGATTCATGGGGTCACAAAGAGTCAGACCCGACTGAGCAACTGAACTGAAATGAAAATACAGCTTAGGGGAAAAAAGTATTTGATGTATCATTTACAATCATTTCATGTTTATTGAACATCTATGTATTAAAATGAAAAACACTGATGTAGTAGAGAAAAGCTTTCTTTCAACATCACATATATCTAGGTTTAAATTCTAGTTCATTTAATCAGTTATTAAATACATAATTTCTATAACTCAAACTTTCTTAATAGATGAGTCAATTTCATCTTTTGTTATTTTTGAAGGTTGTTTTGAGGATTGCTGATAAGGTCTGTAAACCACAGTACAAAATGTCTGGTATAAACCAATAAAAAAAAAAGAGTTACATTTATTTTATGTCTTTAACTCTGCCCAGACTTCTCATCATTACTCTGTTAGAACAATATCCAGGAAAACATAATTAAGCAAAAATATTTCCCAGATATTTTTCTTAAAAGGAAAATAGGGGTAAACTAGCCAAAAGGAGAATTTGTGAGATGCGTATATCTCAGTGGTCTTAATATCTGTTCCCAGTAAAAAGTGTGAAAATGAAGGACTCTGTGGCAGGAAATAGGATGACTTTTTATATTGGACTACTTTATTTCATTTCAAGCTAATTACTTCCCTTAATATATGAAAAATAATCCTATGGTTTAGCATCTGAGAAATTCAAGTCTTTAATTATTATTTGGTGTTAGGGATTATTTATATATTGGCTATCTACTGTTGGTAGATTATCAAATGTTGATTGTAAGAAAATATTTAATTCTGTGTAGAATTACATAGATCGACAAAATAGAGAGCCAAAGTGTCTGTATTTATGCAATCTTCCATCTGTTAATTCAGCACATATTTATTTAGCTATTGGTGTATATCAAATGCTGTGTTAAACTTTACATAAAACGATGATGTACAAAGTAGACGTTACTCTGTTTTTCTTTAAGTTCTTGTTCTTAGAAGTGTTTTCAAAGAGTTGAAGATTCTAGACATTAAATTTGTGCTCAATTTACAATTAGTTACAATTAATTTATTTAAGTTGTGGCAATTAGTAATTGCCACAATTAGTAATTGCCACTCTCTTCCCAAATGATGCTACTGGTAAAGAAACTGTCTGTCAATACAGAAGATATAAGAGACATGGGTTTGATTCCTGTGTTTGGAAGATCCCCTGGAAGAGGGCATAGCAACCCTCTCCAGTACACTTGCCTGGAGAATCCCATCTACAGAGGAGCCTGTCAGGCTACAGTCCACAGGGTCTCAAAGAGTTGGACATGACTAAAGTGACTTAGCATGCACACATGCAATCTCTACTCAAATAAGCTACATTAAAGATGAAAACTGAAGGATAAATCACAATTGGACATATTTATGAAAGCAATAATTGCAATAATTATTTCTATTTTACAGAATTGGAAATTTAGACTTAGATAAAAGACCTGCCAAAACTATAGAGCAAGTCAGAATCAGGGACTCTGCATATGAAAACAAAGTCTTATAAACAAATTCTATTTCAAAATATAGATATTTTACTGATTAATTTCTCTGAACATAGTGATTTTAAGTGGATGGGAGGGATGGATTGGGAAGAGATTATTGAAAGGAGATAATATTATCAACAGTAAATGTTATGTCTTGGATCTTTTTTACTTTACCCTGCATGGAAGTTGATTAGTCCAAAGATATAAGATATATGGGATGGGATGCAGTGTAGCAAAATGAATAATAAAAAGTTTATTTTTAAAGGAAAAATAAGTATTGAATTCAGGAATATCACTGGCTAAACTGATTTAAACCAGGGTTTTGCACAACCAACCAGCTTTATGCCAACCTGGTGCTTTGTTCCCTGGAGCAATGAAATGTAAATGCAGAGAATGAGGTTCTCCAATCACAGTTTTAGAGAAGTAGTGTTTAATTCCATGCTCTGATGGTACTGACCATTTTGCTAAAGGGTTTGGCTATAGCTCTGATCATTTATCAGTTCCAAAATGTAAAGAATTATGTCTTCTTAAAGACAGTAAATTTCCAACATGGGGAGACATGATCACATCTTAGCCAGGACTCTGTAATCTATGTGTACAATGGCAAGGTGTCCTTTAGTTTGTGCCAAAAGTTCATACAACAATTTCAGTGCTTGGCCTTGGGTAACTCATGTTATGAAATTTGGGTACTCAGCATCTGCTACTGGGATTTCTGCATTATTGACTATGCCAAAGCTTTTGACTGTGTGCATCACAATAAACTGTGGAAAATTCTGAGAGAGATGGGAATACCAGACCACCTGACCTGCCTCTTGAGAAATCTGTATGCAGGTCAGGAAGCAACAGTTAGAACTGGACATGGAACAACAGACTGGTTCCAAATAAGAAAAAGAGTACATCAAGGCTGTATATTGTCACCCTGCTTATTTAACTTCTATGCAGAGTACATCACGAGAAATGCTGGACTGGAAGAAGCACAAGCTGGAATCAAAATTGCTGGGAGAAGTATCAATAACCTCAGATATGCAGATGACACCACCCTTATGGCAGAAAGCGAAGAGGAACTAAAAAGTCTTTTGGTGAAAGTGAAAGAGGAGAGTGAAAAAGTTGGCTTAAAGCTCAACATTCAGAAAATGAAGATCATAGCATCCGGTCCCATCACTTCATGGGAAATAGATGGGGAAACAGTGGAAATAGTGTCAGACTTTATTTTGGGGGGCTCCAAAATCACTGCAGATGGTGACTGCAGCCATGAAATTAAATGACGCTTACTCCTTGGAAGAAAAGTTATGACCAACCTAGATAGTATATTCAAAAGCAGAGACATTTCTTGGCCGACTAGGGTCCGTCTAGTCAAGGCTATGGTTTTCCCAGTAGTCATGTATGGATGTGAGAGTTGGACTGTGAGGAAGGCTGAGTGCTGAAGAATTGATGCTTTTGAACTGTGGTGTTGGAGAAGACTCTTAAGAGTCCCTTGGACTGCAAGGAGATCCAACCAGTCCTTTCTGAAGAAGATCAGCCCTGGGTGTTCTTTGGAAGGAATGATGCTAAAGCTGAAACTCCAGTGGTTTGGCCACCTCATGTGAAGAGCTGACTCATTGGAAAAGACTCTGATGCTGGGAGAGATTGGGAGCAGGAGGAGAAGGGGTCGACAGAGGATGAGATGGCTGGATGGCATCACTGGCTTGATGGACATGCGTCTGAGTGAACTCCGGGAGTTGGTGATGGACAGGGAGGCGTGGCGTGCGGCAGTTCATGGGGTCACAAAGAGTTGGACACGACTGAGTGACTGAACTGAACTGAGGCTGATATGGATACTTGGTTTTTACCAAGATCATCTTTTCTCTCTCCTTCATTTGTTCTCACAGGTATTGATCCACCTTTGTTAGTCAGCCCAGTTTCTCAAGCAGTCAGTCACTTAGCCAACAGCAAACCTTGAATAGTCAACAGATGCTATGCTGAATGGTATAACATTCAGAGGATGGGGAAACCTTATCCCTGTGGATCCTTAGTCCAATGGGAGATGTGGAGCAAGCAAGAAACAGCAAGACAAACAAAAAGATAGGAAATAAGTCACATCAAAACAAGGGCCTATATTGGTCCTGATGTCAGTACCCAGAATATTATACTTGAATATGAGGAATATTTCTTGAAGCTTGCAGTTAATATTGAGAAGTGGAGGACAATAATAGTAAAAACAATAATTTCTGAGCTTCAATGACAAAAGTTAAGGTTATCCTTGTGAAAAGAATCAATATGCTAGATTGAAAGAGAGAAGAAAGGATGAAAAAAATATACATATTCAAAGAGGCTTGAAGAACAAATACTAAATGTTTAGATTTAGATGAAATAAAATAGCCTAAAGCTGGGAATACAGAGTCTATAAGGACCATTACATTTTATGTTAAAAAAATGTGAATTCAATGAATAACAACACTCATTAAAATAGCAACAATAATTATTTAACAGACTCTGAGGGCTCCAAAGATCAAAAACACTAATATTATAACCACTAATTAAATCCTCTGCACTTAACAGAGTACCTAACAGAATTGCTACTCAAACATTTTTTTTTAAATAAATCTTGAAGTCTCGAGGAGCAAACTGTTTCATCACTTTTTGTTTAATAGTTATCATATTTACTGAATATCATATTTCCTTTGGAAGATTAGGCTTAGTAATTGAATATTCTTGGAAACTTCTCAGAAATGCACAAGAATGGTTTTCTTTTTCAGATTTTCTCAGTCATAAGTTCTGATAATCAATCAGTTCCAGGAACCATGTATTTTTAAAGACAAGGAAATGACACAGCTTAGTGGCAGAAAAAGACAGAACATTTTGTCCTTGAACCCTATAGTTCAATAGTCTTTCAACAATCACCTGAGGACTAGGAAATTCACAAAGGAAAGAACCCCATGACTCCTAGTACTCATTAAAGACTGGTAAGGTTTCATGAAACTTTGAGGAAAAGAAATGTGTATAATTTATTTTCCTCAACACAGAATATATTAAATGAACATATGTATTTATTGGGGGTAGAGCATGAAGTAGAATCCTGAAGTTAAGTCCCAGCTCTGTCACTAATGATCTATATGACTTTAGGCAAATCATTAAACTTCTTTGAACCTTTGTTCCCACATATAATATGGTGATATCTGACCTTACTGCTTTTTTTTTCAAGTCAAGAGGATTCATATATGTGAAAATATTAAAAATAGTAAATTACTAGAGGAAATAGTGGACTATTATTAATTACTATGCCACTCTATTGTGCTAAAATTCTATACAGATGGTATACAAGATCAGAACATGGCCACTGAGTTAAATTTGTGCATTAAATAAGCTAAAAGTGAAGATGTTTTCTCTGTAGTTTCAGGAAATTATTTATTGATGTGGAATGTGGAACTGCATGGGGTTCATCATTGGAAAGAGGATTGGGGAAAAGCTAACAGCAATGTCCATGATGTCTTTTATGCTTCTTCAGTCCTGCTCTCTGGCCTCACCAGCACTTGGGACCACAGTAGACAAGGGCAGGAGTCTTGCTAATAGAGTGTGAGGAAGAAGCCTGCCTGCACCATAAAGCAGGAAAACCCATGTATACTCCTTTCAGCTACCACAACTACATCAATGTAAATAAGCTCTGCAACCACTACCAGTGACTTGGATGCAGCAGTTTTCCATCCTTGTTTATAATATTAGAACAAGTAGCTGTGACAATGGAGAAAGAGCATAATCATGAACAAGACAAGGGACAGTGCAAAGCTGAACTTCCAAGAGTTTTTTTTAGAGTCTAGAGAGATCTAGATCTATCTCTCAATCCCACCAGCCCTCTTCTGATAGCCAAGGAGCCTCCCAATTGCATCTTTCATGTCCTTATTTCTCAGGCTATAGATAATGGGGTTGAGGAAGGGAGCGAGGATAACAAAAGTGACAGCAATTGCTGTGTCCCAAAACACAGAGTAGGTGGCTGAGAATCGCAAGTACATGACAGCCACACTGCCAAAAAACAGCAAGAACACAGCAAGGTGGGCAGCACAGGTAGAGAAAGCTTTGTGGCGGCCTTCAGCCGAGGGCATTTGCAGAATCACCACAATGATCTGGAGGTAGGATAGGGCGATGACCAGGAAGGAGGCCAGGATCTCCACTGCGTGGATGGCATCCACAATGACCACCAGGGATGTATCTGTGCAGGCCAAACTCAGCACAGGGGTGAAGTCACAGAAGATCTGCTGGATCTGATTGGAGCCACAGAAAGGCAGGGTGCCAATCCATGCAATTTCAGGGAGCACCAGGAGGAAGCCACAGAGGCAGGATCCAGCTGTCAGATGGATACAGAGTTTGGAAGTCATAATGGTTGGGTAATGGAGGGGGTTGCAGATAGCTATGTACCTGTCGATGGCCATTGCTGTGAGGACACAACCTTCTGTGATGCCAAGTGAGTGGAAGAAGTACATCTGCAGAAGGCAGCCAGCAAGAGAGATGGTCTTCTGCTCACTGACTAGGCAGGAGAGCATCTTGGGGATGGTGGCCATGGTATACCAGATCTCCAGGAAAGAGAGGACACGGATGAAGAAATACATGGGAGTGTGCAAGGCCACATCCAGCTGGGTGACAATGAATATCATTAGGTTTCCAGTTATGATAAATCCATAGATGAGAAGCAAGAGAATAAAGAATAAGAGGCCACCTTCATGTAAATGTGGGAACATAGAGAAGAGGAACTCAGTCACCCTTGTCTGGTTCTCACTGGTCATCACCTGTGTCACCTGGGAAGGAAAGAAAGGAGACCCAAAACTCCTGAAATTGGGATGGCATTTACTTATTGAAAATTGCTTTGCTCTTTTCTGTAATCAGTTACTTAACCTGATTCTGGGGCCCTAAACAGGCCAGTTAGAAATAGCTCCAGTTGCACCTCTACGCAGGAACATCTGAAATGCTTGCTTTTGAACCCCTAAATGAATCTTTTTGTAAACATCTTCAAATGATATGAAGAAAACACAAAGCAGCACACAGTTTTAATTCTCTTGAATAATTTTCTGGAGGTGCAGTCAATTTTTTAATTTCTGGGTTTTTTGTCCCACTCTGTGTTTAGCTTTAAAACACATACATTTCTTTTTGACCATCCTCAATTCCTGTTTTTAGAAAAGCAATTAAAAAATATAAAACACCATCAAAAACACTCCACTCAATAAGTCTTCAGTTGCTCACTCATATTTTCTAGCTCTGCTATCTAATCTTAGATTGGCCACCTTCATCACTCTGCCTCTTTTCTGTTGGTTTCATAGCAGCAAGTCTATTTTCCATTTAGAGCATAGGAACCCAGACACAAGAAAATATCCCTCCTCTCTTCTGCTTTCTCTGTAACTCCCTCTCCTTCTCTTCCCTCAGTGACTGATATTGATAGGTGCTCAGACCAAGAGTCTCTTCAGAATCACAGTATATCTGAAAAGTGGCCATTGAATTTTGGACAAACATGTAATTTCACCCTTGCTCATCCCATTCCTTCTAGAAAGACCACATCTAAGAACCAAAGGGAGGAGAAAATCATCCTGAAATTAAAAAAAAAAATAGCTTCTCTAATAACTTTGGCAGTTTTGGGAAGAAAATGTCACAAAAATCAGCTGCAATAGAAATCAGGCCATGTTTGGAAGAAAGGGCAACTAAATTTTTTGAAAAGTTAATTAAACTTAAGTATAGCAGTATGCTTATCTATTAACTATTTTAACATCTTTTTCACTCATCTTACCTCCATGAAGTCATTCTACAGATGAATATTTCTATGCATGGTCTTACTGTCCCTTGTCTTTTCAAAAACATTAAAGGGTAAACCCAAAGATCATAGCCTTATATTTATTGGCTTTTCTCAACAGGTTCCAATCAATATTTTTCTTTTTCTTATCTTTTATGGATTTCAATTTATTTATTAATTTTAAAAATTATTGAGGTGTAGTTACTTCATGATGTTGCTCAGTTTCAGGTGTACAGCAATGTGAATCAGTTATACATATACATAGATCCATCACTTTTCAGATTCTTTTCCCATCTAGGTCACTGGAGAGTACTATGTAGAATTCCCTGTGTTATACAGCAGGTCTTTATACAGTTCAGTTCAGATCAGTCGCTCAGTCGTGTCCGACTCTTTGCGACCCCGTGAACTGCAGCATGCCAGGCCTCCCTGTAAACCACCACCTCCCGGAATTTACCCAAACTTATGTCCATTGAGTTGGTGATGCCATCCAACAATTTCATCCTCTGTGGTCCCCTTCTCCACCTGCTTTCAATCTTTCCCAACATCAGGGTCTTTTCAAATGAGTTAGCTCTTTACATCAGGTGGCCAAAATATTGGAGTTTCAGCTTCAACATCAGTCCTTTCAATGAACACCCAGGACTGATCTCCTTTAGGATGGACTGGTTGGATCTCCTTGCAGTCCAAGGTACTCTCAAGAATCTTCTCCAACACCACAGTTCAAAAGCATCAATTCTTCGGCAATCAGCTTCCTTTATGGTCCAACTCTCACATCCATACATGACTACAGGACAATCCAGAGCCTTGACTAGATGGACCTTTGTTGACAAAGTAATGCCCCTGCTTTTTAATATGCTATCTAGGTTGGTCATAACTTTCCTTCCAAGGAGTAAGCATCTTTTAATTCCATGGCTGCAATCACATCTGCAGTGATTTTGGAGCCCAACAAAATACAGGCAGCCACTGTTTCCACTGTTTCCCCAACTATTTGCCATGAAGTGTTGGGACCGGATACCATGATCTTAGTTTTCTGAATGTTGAGATCTAAGCCAACTTTTTCACTCTTCTCTTCCACTTTCAACAAGAGGCTCTTTAGTTCTTTGCTTTCTGCTATAAGGTTGGTATCATCTGCATATCTGAGGTTATTGATATTTCTCCTGGCAACTTGATTCCAGCTTGTGCTTCCTCCAGTCCAGTGTTTGTCATGATGTACTCTGCATATAAGTTAAATAAGCAGGGTGACAATACACAGCCTTGATGTACTCCTTTTCCTATTTGGAACTAGTCTGTTGTTCCATGTCCAGTTCTAACTGTTGCTTCCTGACCTGTATACAGGTTTCTCAAGAGGCAGGTCGGGACTTCCCTGGTGGCTCAGAGGTTAAAGTGTTTGCCTGAAATGCAGGAGACCAGGGTTCGATCCCTGGGTCGGGAAGATCCCCTGGAGAAGGAAATGGCAATCCACTCCAGTACTCTTGCCTGGAGAATCCCATGGAGGGAGGAGCCTGGTAGGCTACAGTCCATAGGGTCGCAAAGAGTTGGACACAACTGAGCGACTTTTCTTCTTCAAGAGGCAGGTCAGGTGGTCTGGTATTCCCATCTGTTTCAGAATTTTCCACAGTTTATTATGATCCACACAGTCAAAGGCTTTGGCATAGTCATCAAAGAAGAAAGATGTTTTTCTGGAACTGTCTTGCTTTTTTGATGATCCAGCGGACGTTGGCAATTTGATCTCTGGTTCCTTTGACTTTTCTAAAACCAGCTTGAACATCTGGAAGTTCACAGTTCACGTATTGCTGAAGCCTAGCTTGGAGAATTTTGAGCATTACTTTACTAGCGTGTGAGATGAATGCAATTTTGCAGTAGTTTGAGCATTCTTTGGCACTGCCTTTCTTTGATGTAGCACTTTCACAGTATCATCTTTTAGGATTTGAAATAGCTCAACTGGAATTCCATCACCTCCATTAGCTTTGTTTGTAGTGATGCTTCCTAAGGCCACCTTGACTTCACATTCCAGGATGTCTGGCTCCAGGTGAGTGATCACACCATCGTGATTATCTTGGTCGTGAAAATCTTTTTCGTACAGTTCTTCTGTGTATTCTTGCCACCTCTTCTAAATATCTTCTGCTTCTGTTAGGTCCATACCATTTCTGTCCTTTATTGAGCCCATCTTTCCATGAAATATTCTCTTGGTATCTCTAATTTTCTTTAAGAGATCTCTAGTTTTTCATATTCTATTGTTTTCCTCTATTTCTTTGCACTGATCACTGAGGAAGGCTTTCTTATCTCTCCTTTCTATTCATGGAACTCTGCATTCAAATGGTTATATCTTTCCTTTTCTCCTTTGCTTTTCACTTCTCTTCTTTTTAAGGTATTTGTAAGGCTTCCTCAGACAACCATTTTGCTTTTTTGCATTTCTTTTTCGTGGGATTAGTCTTGATCCCTGTCTTCTGTACAATGTCACAAACTTTCATCCATATTTAATCAGGAAGTCTGTTTATCAGATCTAGTCCCTTAAATCTATATCTCACTTCCACTGTATAATCATAAGGGATTTGATTTAGGTCATACCTGAATTGTCTAGTGGTTTTCCCCACTTTCTTCAATTTATGTCTGAATTTGGCAATAAGGAGTTCACGATCTGAGCCATAGTCCATGCCGGGTCTTGTTTTTGCTGACTGTATAGAGCTTCTTCATCTTTGGCGGCAAAGAATATAATCAATTTGATTTTGGTGTTAACCATCTGGTGATGTCCATGTGTAGAGTCTTTTCTTGTGTTGTTGGAAGAGGGTGTTTGCTATGACCAGTGTGTTCTCTTGGCAAAACTCTATCAGCCTTTTCCCTGTTTCATTCTGCTTTCCAAGGCCAAATTTTCCTGTTACTCCAGGTATTTCTTGACTTGCTACTTTTGCATTCCAGTCCCCTGTAATGAAAAGGACATCTTTTTTGGGTGTTAGTTCTAAAAGATCTTGTAGGTCTTCATAACCATTCAGCTTCAGTGTCTTCAGCATTACTGGTTGGGGCATAGACTTGGATTACCGTGATATTGAATTGTTTGCCTCAGAAATGAACAGAGATCATTCTGTTGTTTTTGATATTGCATCCAAGTACTGCACTACTCCATTTCTTCTGAGGGATTCCTGCCCACAGTAGCAGATATAATGGTCATCTGAGTTAAATTCACCCATTCCAGTCCATCTTAGTTCACTGATTTCTAGAATGTCGATGTTCACTCTTGCCATCTCCTGTTTGACCACTTCCAATTTGCCTTGATTCATGGACCTAACATTCCAGGTTCCTATGAAATATTGCTCTTTATTCATTGGATCTTGCCTCTATCACCAGTGACATCTACAACTGGGTGTTGTTTTTGCTTTGGCTCCATCCCTTCATTCTTTCTGGAGTTATTTCTCCACTTATCTCCAGTAACATATTGGGCACCTACTGACCTGGGGAGTTCATCTTTCAGTGTCCTTTTTTTTTTTTTTTTTTTTTTTTTTTTTGCCTTTTCATACTGTTCATGGGGTTCTTAAGGCAAGAATACTGAAATGGTTTGCCATTCCCTTCTCCAGTGGACCATGTACTGTCAGACCTCTCCACCATGACCTGCCCGTCTTGTGTGGCCCCACATAGCATGGCTTAGTTTCTTTGAGTTAGACAAGCTGCAGTCCATGTGATCAGGTATGCCAGTTGTCTGTGTTGTGGTTTCAGTCTGTCCGCCCTCTGATTCTCTCTCTCAGAGCCTACCATCTTACTTGGGTTTCTCTTACCTTGGACAGGAGAGCCGCTCCAGGAAAGCGCAGCCACTGCTCCTTACCTTGGATGTCAGGTAGTTCCTCTCAGTCTCTGCCCCGACCTGTCTGTTTGATATATTTTTGAATAACACAATAGTACTGTGTCTATGTCAATTCCCATCTCTCATTTTATCCCTCCTGGCCCCTTTTCCCCTGGTAACTATAAATTTGTCATCTATAGCTGCTTCTCTATTTCTGCTTTGTAAATCAGTTTGTTTGTACCATTTTTGGGGTTCCACATATAAGCAGTGTCATGTATTTGTCTTTCACATCTCCTAGTCAAAGTTTTAAGCCAAATATTTTTTTATATGCTCATCAGCTCTGCCATATAGGACCAATTTTCTGCATTTTATTTTTATATCATTATTTTCTTCCATTTTCTTGATCTCTTCCTATTGGAATCCAATTGCCAATATCCAGTAAATGCTCCTATTGTCATAAAAGTCTCACTGATTCTCACTGCCAGAAGTAAACACCCTCTCTTAAGAATACTTTATATTTTCTTCTTTCATGATATTTAACACATCTTTTTTTGCATTTTCCCTGGTGGCTCAGATGGTAAAGAATCTGCCTGCAATGCAGGAGACCCACATCAGACAGTAAATAATATGCCAGCAATGCAGGAGATCTGGGTTTGAGTCCTGATTCTGGAAGATCCCCTGGAGGAGGAAATGGCAATCCACTCCAATATTCTTGCCTGGGAAATCCCATGAACAGAGGAGCCTCATAGGCTATAGGCCATCAGGTCGCAAAGAGTCAGACATGGCTGAAGCAATTGAGCAGGCCCGCATGCATGCTAGGGAGATTATTATCATTGTTTTACAGGTAGAGAAATTAAGAACTAGAGGGGAAAAGTAATTTCCCAAATTCACATGGATCCAAAGCAATAATTGGAATATTGGTCTTTAGGTCTTTAGTCATTATTATTATTTGTACCACACTGCAAAATTTAGATCAGGATTCATCATTCATTCTGTTTTCTTCTCTGAGTACCACTATGTGTTTTCAACTGTCTAGGTATGAGATGAGAGAGGTAATGTGTTTTTCCCCCGCTCAGGTCAAAGAGAGGTTAAAATAAATGCATTGAAGACTAGGAAAATTAGTTTTAGAAGATGCCTCTTACTTTATGTCTCAAGCCTTGAGGAAGAAAGATAGGAGAGCCAGGTTTTGGAAGGGAGCAGGCACCAGTGAGGCAGAAGGGCAGAGGGCATGCACTGAGAAAGATGTGAGAGATCTGAGTTTTCTCTGTTGGAAGCAGCCACATTTCTGTCTCCTGTGTATTATCTTTCCTCAGCCTAAAATGCCAGAGAATGGCCATCCTGAGTAGTCATTATAGAGAACACAGATGGATAAAGCAAGAGACCATGGAGCTATGAAAAGTGGAATTTCAGAGCTAAGTGGCTTATTAAAGGCATCTAGAGTGACTATTTCTTACTTTGAGTGAGGCTCTTTTCCCTAGCAAGTTTACATTGTTATCTATCATCTGTACATCAGTTCAATTACATTCATATATTTATTGATCCTCTGCTAGGTGCCAATCACTGCTGAAGGTTTGTGCATAAGTGTGTGCTAAGCCATGTCTGAGTCTTTGCAGCCTAATGGACTGTATCCTGCCAGGGTCCTCTGTCCATGGGATTTTCCAGGCACAAATACCAGAGTGGGTTGCCATGCCCTCCTCCAGGGATCTTCCCAACCTAGAGATAAAACCTGTGTCTCTTACATCTCTTGCATTGGCAGGCAGGTTCTTTACCACAAGTGCCACCTGGGAAGCTCGCTGAAGGTTCAAGGGCTATATAAAGTTGAATAAAACATTAATTTTTGCTCCTGAGACACATAAGGTACATTTAAGAAAATTCTGGCATGACAGATAATCAGCAATGCCCAAGGAGTTCAGCCTACAGATTTTCACTGTAGAGTAAAAAGAAACTTGAATTAGATTGCAGTCCTGGAAATAAAGAAGTAAAATTCTCTTTAAGTCCTCAGGAAGCCACAATTCTTTTGACTTTAAAATTTTAGTTTTGGAAAGACCTTAGATATCATTAATATCTTCATCTGTTAGATGAGCAATATTCTTCCTAATATCCTTTCTAATTTCTTTACTTATTCTAATTTCTTTACTTATATAATACAGTTCTAAACATATGAAGTTTTGCTCCATATTCTAAGAAAATTTTACCTTGAAAAGAAAATTTAACTTGAAAAAACAGGTTAATTTGGGTACCAAACGCAGGTTAGCATGCTCAACTGGCTTATCACATACCTTGTCTGAGACCACAAGAATGTTTCTTAGAATCTCTGCAGCAACCTGCCCCTCCTGCTAGTTTGTCAGTGAGACTATAGATGTTTCTGCACTCTCTTTCTGGAGTATCTAGAATGGAAAGATTATCTTGCCTGGGAGTTTCTCTTTAGATAACACAGGATCTTTAAAAAGTGGTGCATCTCATTCTCCACTCTAAGGGACCTATTAGAGGAAATATGTCACATGGTAACTAGACATTCCTGAGGGGGTCAGGTCTCAAAACTTTCCTGTGGCTAAATAATCTTATCTCTCATAAGGGAGTATAGATCTAGGCACTGGGGCCCGGAATGACAATGGGTGTCAGAATAGAATTCTTGCAAGATCACACCTCTCTGAAACAGACCACCAGCAAACACTACTTTCTTCTCAGCCTTTCACTCATTTTTCACTATGTTTTCCACTTCAGCTGAGATGATGATAATATATTTTTGAAGTTTTAAATACACATTCATTTAATTCTTATTTAAAATTTTATTGTTTAATTGGAGGATAATTATAAGGTGCTGGTTTCTGCCATAAAACTATGTGAATGTGTCACAATTTTATAAATTTGAGTGTGGCTCAGATCATGAACTCCTTATTACCAAAATCAGACT
The DNA here is from genome assembly GCF_001704415.2 of Capra hircus. Taxonomy (NCBI): domain Eukaryota; kingdom Metazoa; phylum Chordata; class Mammalia; order Artiodactyla; family Bovidae; genus Capra; species Capra hircus. The sequence continues at coordinate 108,941,423 of NC_030810.1, read as the reverse complement.
TAAATTGAAGAAAGTAGGGAAAACCACTAGACCATTCAGGTATGACCTAAATCGAATCCCTTATGATTATACAATGGAAATGACAAATAGACTCAAGGTATTAGAATTGATAGAGTGCTTGAAGAACTATGAACAGAGGTTCCTAACATTGTACAGGAAGCAGTAACCAGAACTGTCCCCAAGAAGAAGAAATGCAAAAAGGCAAAATGGTTGTTTGAGGAGGCCTTACAAATAGCTGAGAAGAGAAAAGAAAAGAAGTGAAAGGCAAAGAAGAAAAGGAAAAATACACCCATTTGAATGCAGAGTTCCAAGAATAGCAAGGAGAGATAAGAAAGCCTTCCTAACTGATCAATACAAAGCAATAGAGGAAAACAATAGAATGGGAAAGATTAGAGATCTCTTAAAAAAATCAGAGATACCAAGGGAACATTTCATGCTCAATGTGCACAATAAAGGACAGAATAGTATGGACTTAATAAAAGCACATGATATTAAGAGGAGGTGGTAAGAATACACGGAAGAACTGTACAAAAATGATCTCAATGACTCAGATAACCACAATGGTATGATCAATCACCTAGAGCCAGACATATATGTGTGTGTGTGTGTATGTGTGTGTGTGTATATCATCTCCATTTTGAGCCCCTCTCCCCCTCATTTAATTCTTTAGAAAAAGAATTTGTAAGCTTAAAATGATTAACATGGTAAATTTTATATTACACATTTTTTACCACAATTAAATATAAAGCGCTGTTTGTATGAGATAGCCAAGACAAGAGTTATTCCCATTTTACAGATGGAATAATTCAGAGCAGTTAAAGCCTTGCTCCAGTTCACATAGCCAAAAAATGCAAGGGCAAAATTGAACCTTGAGCCTCAAAACTCAAAATTAGCTAAAGATTAACCTTTCCCTTTGATTATAACTTTAATTATTCCCAAATATATATTCTCTAAAATGATCTTTCACTTAGCTTGCAGTATCATTTAATAGGACTTGGTTTAACTAAGAAGAAAGGCAGGGGAAATAAGGACATTCCTGGACCTTTACTTTACATTTTTCTATTTTCTACTCTATTCCCTGCCTTGAACTGTAAGTCCCAGCAACCAAGCTGTTTGTAGCCATACCCTCACAATGCTATTTTGATCTATCATGCTTTGGGCTTTTTCCCTATTTTCCCTCTTCCTAAAATTTCAACCCTGCCTTCTTTCCACCCTAAATATAGGCACACACTTCACCTCTGTAATTCTTATTAATTTTTCAAGTTTCAGTACATTACCCTCTTCTTCAGGAAGCCTTTCTTGGTTCCCAGGTTGTTTTGGGGGGGTCTTTTTTGTGTTCCTAAAGCATCTCATACATACATATGTTGTTGAAATTAGTTAGTTATATGTCCAGATTCTAAGAAATTTAATGGTGATCTATAATTATCTATTCATATTTGAAATTCTAGTACACAGCCCAGGGACGTATATGGAACTCAAGTAACATATGCTTAATGAAGAAGATAAACAAAGGTCTAGCCGTGAAAATACAAGAACTATGTTTGTAGGATATTAAATATATTTGATTTGAAACAGAGGGCTTGTAGAGTGAATCAGTGGAGAAATAGCATTGGAGGATCAAGTTAGGTGGATTTGGAGATCTAGAATGTCAAGCGTTGGGATTTTTAAAATATATTTTGCAAGCAGTATGAAGTTATTAGGTAATTTTAGAGTGGACATTAATGCACAAAATTGCACTTTAATATGCAGAATACAGAGAAATTATGGAAATGAGAAATGTCATTAATTCATTTAACTAGCATTTATTCATCACTATTCAGGCATCAGACTCTTTTCTGCAATGGTCTGGAATAAAGGCCTAAATAAGACAGTAATAATGAAGCTAAAGGGTAAAAGGGATAAGAATAAATATGAATAATCAATAAGGTCTGACAACTGACTATGTAGGGCATGTTGGAAAGAAGAGCATTAAAGAGACAGATTTTAAGTTTGAGTTAGTCAGGCACCATTATTGATAAATACAGCAACAGCTAAAGCAAAAGCTAGTAAAGGGGGGAAATTATGAGTTATAGATATGGTATTCTGAGTGTGTGGGCAAACTTATAAACAGAAATCTCTTATTGCCATTAAGGATGAAGAAGTGGACTTCAGGAGAGATGAAAAGTCTATGGACTTAGATATAAGTGTTAAATAAAGATTATAATTGAACTATGAGGATGCATTAGGTAGTTGAAAACAGTGTCAGAGGGAGGGAGGGAAAGATGGCAGAGGAATAGGATGGGAAGACCACTTTCTCCCTCACAAATTCCTCAAAAGAACATTTCAACGCCGAGCAAACTCCACAAAACAACTTCTGTAGGCTGGCAGAGGACATCAGGCAACCAGAAAAGCAGACCATTGTCTTCAAAAACAGGTAGGAAAAAATATAAAAGACGAGAAAGGAGGCAAAGGAGGTGGGGAGGGAGCTCCGTCCCGGGAAGGGAAGCCTGTCCCGGGAAGGGAATTTGAAGAAGAGAGGTTTCCAAACACCAGGAAACACTCCCTGCCGAGTCTGTGGCGAGCCTTGGAAACACAGAGGGCAACATAACAGGAAGGAAAAAATAGATAAATAATTAAAACCAACAGATTACAAGCCCAACAGTAACTCCCCCAGCGGAAAAGCAGCACAGACGCCTGCATCCGCCATTGGGAAGTGGGGGCAGGGCAGGGACGCGGGGGAGGCGCGGGCTGCAGAGCTTTGTAAGAATTGGGCAGGAACACCCCACGTGCAACCAGAACGATCTAACTTGGGCTAGCAAACCAGACTGTGGGATAGCTACCACGCGAAAAGCTCGAACGTAAGACACCGCCAGGACCGAGCACAGAACAAAGGACGGAACGGGAAAAG